>NC_135826.1:1341940-1546454 GCF_964213995.1 Mustelus asterias | reverse complement strand
CCACGGGGATTCCTCAGACTTTGGGGGGGGGGGGGGGGGGGGGGGGGGGGCGGGGGGGGGTTGGAGGAGGAGGAGTGTAATGACTTCAATCAGACCATTGAGATTAGCCTATTGGAGTCTGAATTCCCTGATTAAGGATCCACTTGATGGGTCAATCAGGGAATCTTTGCCTTGTATTTAACCGGGAGTGTCAGTTCCTCTGACACACCCAGAGATAGACTGCTGACTGCGAGCTCTCTGTGTACTGCTGTTAGAGTTTGTAAATAAAGGGATTTTGGTGAAGGGACTTCTGCCTCCGCAGACTTATAACATTATCTCACTTTCCTCCTTTAAAACCCTCCGTAAACTCTACCTCTTTGACCAAGCTTTTGGTCACCTGACCTAATGTCTCCTTATGTGGCTCAGTGTTAGACTTGGTTTAATAATGTTCCAGTGAAACACCTTGAGATGGTTCATGATGTTATAGGTGCTATGTAAATAAAGTTGTTGTTGTAGTGGTAGTGGACTGATTGAAGTGGTGAGTATTTTGGGCCTACCTCTGACTCTGTGTGGCAGGGCTTTGTGTACCTCGGAGCAACACCCATGGATTCACACACAGGCACTCAACCATCTCTCACTCCCTCCACAGGGCAATCTCGGGATATTGCAATATATTTCATTTTGCTTATGTGCTTTTTTAAACTTAATGGCGTAAGAATTGAACATTGCAGCCCTATCGGGCATTACAAAGACCACCCTATCCCCGAAATGAAGGCAGGCGTTGCTTCTGACAGCCTCACTGTGTAAGGATAAAGCAGCCGCTGCGTAAGGCAGCCTGGGAGCTTGGTTTGCACCGAGGTGGTTAACACCGAGGGAAACTCTGGGGAAAGGAGCCCTCAGAATCCTCCATAACAATTAATCCTCTGCATTAAATTATTTTCCTAACTGCATCCAGCTTCCCTTCAGCTGACCCCGAACCACGTGACTACAGGCATCCCTAATCCCTCTGACTCCAGGACTCCCTCCAGCCCCTGTGATTGGTCTGGCTCTGAGTTTAATGTGGAAACCTCCTTGGAAAAGTGAGGCTGCCTCATACACAGGGCCCCTCAGTGAGGCTGCCTCACACACAGGGCCCCTCAGTGAGGCTGCCTCACACACAGGGTCTCTCAGTGAGGCTGCCTCACACACAGGGTCTCTCAGTGAGGCTGCCTCACACAGGGCCCCTCAGTGAGGCTGCCTCACACACAGGGCCCCTCAGTGAGGCTGCCTCACACACAGGGCCCCTCAGTGAGGCTGCCTCACACACAGGGCCCCTCAGTGAGGCTGCCTCACACAGGGCCCCTCAGTGAGGCTGCCTCACACATAGGGCCCCTCAGTGAGGCTGCCTCACACACAGGGCCCCTCAGTGAGGCTGCCTCACACACAGGGCCCCTCAGTGAGGCTGCCTCACACAGGGTCCCTCAGTGAGGCTGCCTCATACACAGGGCCCCTCAGTGAGGCTGCCTCACACACAGGGCCCCTCAGTGAGGCTGCCTCACACAGGGTCCCTCAGTGAGGCTGCCTCACACACAGGGTCCCTCAGTGAGGCAGCCTCACACACAGGGCCCCTCAGTGAGGCTGCCTCACACAGGGTCCCTCAGTGAGGCTGCCTCATGCACAGGGTCCCTCAGTGAGGCTGCCTCACATACAGGCCCCTCAGTGAGGCAGCCTCACACACAGGGTCCCTCAGTGAGGCAGCCTCACACACAGGGTCCCTCAGTGAGGCTGCCTCACATACAGGGTCCCTCAGTGAGGCTGCCTCACACAGGGCCCCTCAGTGAGGCTGCTTCACACAGGGCCCCTCAGTGAGGCTGCCTCACACAGGGCCCCTCAGTGAGGCTGCCTCACACATAGGGCCCCTCAGTGAGGCTGCCTCACACACAGGGCCCCTCAGTGAGGCTGCCTCACACACAGGGCCCCTCAGTGAGGCTGCCTCACACAGGGTCCCTCAGTGAGGCTGCCTCATACACAGGGCCCCTCAGTGAGGCTGCCTCACACACAGGGCCCCTCAGTGAGGCTGCCTCACACAGGGTCCCTGAGTGAGGCTGCCTCACACACAGGGTCCCTCAGTGAGGCTGCCTCACATACAGGGCCCCTCAGTGAGGCAGCCTCACACACAGGGCCCCTCAGTGAGGCTGCCTCACACAGGGTCCCTCAGTGAGGCTGCCTCATGCACAGGGTCCCTCAGTGAGGCTGCCTCACATACAGGCCCCTCAGTGAGGCAGCCTCACACACAGGGTCCCTCAGTGAGGCAGCCTCACACACAGGGTCCCTCAGTGAGGCTGCCTCACATACAGGGTCCCTCAGTGAGGCTGCCTCACACAGGGCCCCTCAGTGAGGCTGCTTCACACAGGGCCCCTCAGTGAGGCTGCTTCACACACAGGGCCCCTCAGTGAGGCTGCTTCACACAGGGCCCCTCAGTGAGGCTGCCTCACACAGGGTCCCTCAGTGAGGTAGAATGCATTGATTTATTATCTGTAATTATATACAGTGGTGACCCTGCTACACTATGTCTACTTTCACCCGTGCCAACTTGGTGCCATCACTTCTTAATCTTCCTCACCCTCCCACTACATCTAGGCGCTTCTCCAGATCTGCAGCTGAGGTTGAGGAGGCTTGCTGGCTTCCACACCCTATTGTTTGAGATTACCTTGGTGGGCGCCCCCTGGGGGGCCCTGGGCCTGAGGGGCCCTGGCCTGCTTTCAGGCAGCATGGGTATTGTACTGCTGCCCTCATCAGTGTGTGGGGCTGGTGGAGTGTCGCTCACAGGAAGGGGAGGACTCAGGCTGGACACGCCCAGGGTCTCCTGGGTGGAAGGCCTCAGGCTGTGCACCAGATGATCCTCATCCCTTCGGGTGCCCGATGGACCCTGTGCTCCTCCATGGGATAGAGGGGCAGCTGGAGTGAGGCCCAGAAGCCTCACCGTCCACTGGCACTGACACTCGTGGATTCCCACCAGTGCCTGCACCATGCAGGTGAAACACTCAGACATGGAGGTCATGAGGTGAACCATGGTGCGGACTGCCACGCCCTGCGCCAAGGTCTCCACTGCGGATGCCAATCTCGCACCTTGGCCTCGGTGAGCTGGAGTGACTGCACCATTTCCTCGGGCAGAAGGCGATGGGACTCCTCCAATCGGCCTTGCTGTCCGAGGAGGGAGGCTGTCATCCCCTCCTGACGCTCACAACTCTGCCTCTGCAGCTCCAGCAGCTCTGGGACGACCGCGCCCAGGGGTACATCTTCGGGCAGGGGCCCAGCAGAGTCCCGGCCTCCAGCATCCCTCCGAGTGCCGGATCCCTGGGACATTCCTGCCTCCACCTGCTGTGGATCTTCAGCTGTGAGGTCATCTTCAAAATCGATGCCTTGGGGCTCACCTCCTCCCTCTGTGACTGGATCCTAGTCTGTCTAACTCACAGACCGCAATCAGTAAGGATAGGCAACAACGTCTCCTCCACAAACATCCTCAACACCGGTGCCCCACAAGGCTGTGTTCTCAGCACCCTACTGTACTCCTTGTACACCTATGACTGTGCGGCCAAATTCCCCTCCAATTCGATTGCTGATGACACCACCGTAGTGGGTCGGATCTCAAACAATGATGAGTACAGGAGTGAGAGAGAGAATCTGGTGAACTGGTACGATCTACAATAATCGCTCCCTCAATGTCAACAAAACGAAGGAGATTGTCATCGACTTCAGGAAGCGTAAAGGAGAACATGCCCCTGTCTACATCAATGGGGACGAATTAGAAATGGTCGAAAGCTTCAGGTTTTTAGGTGTCCAGATCACCAACAACCTGTCGTGGTCCCTCCGCACTGGCGTTATAATTAAGAAAGCCCACCAAGCGTCTACTTTCTCAGAAGACTAAGGAAATTTGGCACGTCAGCTACGACTCTCACCATCTTTTACAGATGCACCATAGAAAGCATTCTTTCTGGTTGTATCACAACTTGGTATGGCTCCTGCTCTGCCCAAGACCGCAAGAAACTACAAAATGTGAATGTAGCCCAATCCATCACGCAAACCAGCCTCCCATCCATTGACTTGTCTACACTTCCCACTGCCTCAGAAAAGCAGCCAGCACAATTAAGGACCCCATGCACCCCGGACATTCTCTCTTCCACCTTCTTTCTTTGGGAAAAAGATACAAAAGTCTGAGGTCACGGACCAACCGACTTAAAAACAGCTTCTTCCCCGCTGCTGTCAGATTTTTGAATGGACTTATCTTGCGTTAAGTTGATCTTTCTCTGCACCCTAGCTATGACTGTAACACTACATTCTGCACTCTCTCGTTTCCTTCTCTGTGAACGGTATGCTTTGTCTGTATAGCGCGCAAGAAACAATACTTTTCACTGTTTACTAATACATGTGACATTGTAATACTTTAATACTGGTGTCTGGGTTGGTGTTCTCTTTAGACTAGTCAAAGCTTACATTCTGGGGGGCAGGATCATGTTCTCAACTGCTTCGATTTTACTCTGGTCCAACTTCACTCCCTCACTTGTTTGCGCATGCCCCATGTACTAGATTTCATGCCCCGTGTACTAGATTTCATGTCCCACATACTAGATTTCATGTCCCACATACTAGATTTCATGCCCCACGTACTAGATTTCATGCCCCATGTACTAGATTTATGCCCCATGTACTAGATTTCACGCCCCACGTACTAGATTTCATGCCCCACGTACTAGATTTCATGCCCCACGTACTAGATTTCATACCCCATGTACTAGATTTATGCCCCACGTACTAGATTTCACGCCCCACATACTAGATTTCATGCCCCACGTACTAGATTTCATGCCCCATGTACTAGATTTATGCCCCACGTACTAGATTTCATGCCCCACGTGCTAGATTTCACGCCCCACGTACTAGATTTCATGCTTCATGTACTAGATTTCATGAAGGCCTTCTTTGCACTTTTCTTTCTTCAATTTGAAGTTCCTTTCTCTCACTCTTGCAGCACCTATCTCAGTCGGTGGCCGTGTTCTTCTGCTGTGGCTCTCCAGATATAGGTTTCCACATCCGCCAGCCCTTCAAATAGCTGCTTCACTGTTCTGTGGAACACCTCAGGAGCTGAATTCATACCAAAAGGTAAGTGTCAAAACCTGTCGTGCCCAATGGTTTGTTAAAGGAACAAAGAAAGGAGCTGCTTCACCCAGCTTGACCTGCTAGAAACTTCAACTCACATCCTAGACTGAGTAGTATTCAGCATCAGCTAGCTTACAGTGGTCTCTTCTACTGTAGGAAACTTGTGCTGCACGGTTTAGGTCTCTAGGATTCAGACTGACTTGCAGATCCCCATCTGATTTTTCTAAATGACAATTAGAACCCACTTGTTGGGTCTTCAGTTTGCCGGATGATGCTTCTGCATTCTGTCTAACTCTGCTTTCAGTCTATCTTTCAGCATTACTGATACTTTCCTGGGCGGGTGTATTTTGAGAATGGAACACATCTTTGTACTCACTCACAAAGTCATGATTAGCTTCCGATTTTCACAAGCTTTGATTCCAGAATGGGTTTTGCACCAGAATGAGTGGAAGTGTTTGACTGTTTGATGTGGTTCACTTTGTGTGCATTGGCCTTTTACAGAAATTTCTTCACCTGTGTAGACACACAGCTTCAGTTAGCTCTTTTCCTTTGCTTATCTTATGAAGTAGGTTTATGGGAATGACATTCACGGCTGCACCAGTGTCGAGCTTCAAATTCACCATCAGGTTGGTGATTTTTAAACCTACCTTTCATTTGTTTTCTTTGGAATTTGTTGCTACTGCGCCAGTGCAAAGCCCCATTAAAGTGCCCCTGTCATCATCTGTAATAGTGTGCACTTTCTTCGATTTACACATCTTGGTGATCTCGCCGACCACAGTCCCTAAGCTGCTCTCCCATAGGCTGGGCAATTACACGGTAAGTGCTCTGTTCCACAGACTACATCTAAATGTTTTATAGTAGTTTTTGTTCTTTTTACCTTCAGGCCGTCTATTTGATTTGCCCAGCACTGTTTCAGTTTAACTGAACTTAACTTCATGACTGTGTACGGCTTATCACTTCTGTTACCTATTTAATCAGACGTTTTGTCCTGGCTGCTCTGCAGATATTTACTGCTTTCTCCAGTGTGAGATCCACTTCTCTCAGAAGCCGTTCTCTCAAAGAAACAATAATCATTTGTGATCCCACTCTACCTCAGATGAGTGATTCTTCAAACTCTCCAAATTCACCCGATTTAGCTTGTTTCTCAGCTCAGTTCCGTACTGACTAATGTCACTGCCTTGCGTGCAGGTAATACATTTCCAAACGTGATGTTTTTCTTTGGGCTGCAGTAAGCTGCCAATTTTCCCAGGACGTCTTCAATTCTCATCACTGTTTAATGTGAATGTGTGATAAACTTCCAGGGCTTCTTCTCCTGCTACATTAGAAAGGTGGAAGGCTGTAGAGAGCTGCTGCTCTTTATCACTGCCCGTCGCTCAGAGGTACAGCTAGGAGCACTCTCGCAATCTCTCCTGGACTTCAGTGGGATTGCGCCCCAAACTGGGCTGTGTCAGTAATTTCAGAACCTCCCATTTAGTTTACTCCTGACACCATGGGCGGAATTTTACCAGCACGTCCGCCTGAGGTTTGTACGATCCCACCTGACGCCAATGGAGAATGCCGTTCCCCGGGCCTCCCGAATCTGGGGGAAGGCGTGCCGGTAAAATTCCAGCCCATGTCTTGTTGTTATGATGACTGACGGCCCACACCATTGCTGTGAACTAACTTTATAAATAACACATCTTTATAACATGAACACACATCTGCAGCCTGGTTCCAACTGTCTCCAACATGCTCTGTCTGACCTTCAACCCAGTAAGAAGTCTCACAACACCAGGTTAAAGTCCAACAGGTTTATTTGGTAGCAAAAACCACTAGCTTTTGGAGCAATTGCTGCTCCTTCGTCAGGTAAGTGGGAATTCTGTTCACAAACAGGGCATATAAAGACACAAACTCAATTTACAAAATAATGGTTAGAATGCGAGTCTTTACAGGTGATCAAGTCTTAAAGGTACAGACAATGTGAGTGGAGAGAGCATTAAGCATAGGTTAAAAAGATGTGTATTGTCTCCAGACAGGACAGTTAGTGAGATTTTGCAAACCCAGGCAAGTCGTGGGCGTTACAGATAGTGTGACATGAACCCAAGATCCCGGTTGAGGCTGTCCTCATGTGTGCGGAACTTGGCTATCAGTCTCTGCTCAGCGACTCTGTGCTGTCGTGTGTCGTGAAGGCCACCTTGGAGAACGCTTACCCGAAGATCAGAGGCCGAATGCCCGTGGCCGCTGAAGTGTTCCCCAACAGGAAGAGAACACTCTTGCCTGGTGATTGTCGAACGGTGTTCATTCATCCATTGTCGTAGCATCTGCATGGTCTCCCCAATGTACCATGCCTCGGGACATCCTTTCCTGCAGCGTATCAGGTAGACAACGTTGGCCGAGTTGCAAGAGTAGGTACCATGTACCTGGTGGATGGTGTTCTCACGTGAGATGATAGCATCCGTGTCGATGATCCAGCATGTCTTGCAGAGGTTGCTGTGGCAGGGTTGTGTGGTGTCATGGTCACTGTTCTCCTGAAGGCTGGGTAGTTTGCTGTGGACAATGGTCTGTTTGAGGTTGTGCGGTTGTTTGAAGGCAAGAAATGGGGGTGTGGGAATGGCCTTGGCGAGATGTTCGTCTTCATCAATGACATGTTGAAGGCTCCGGAGGCGATGTCGTAGCTTCTCCGCTCCGGGGAAGTACTGGACGACAAAGGGTACTCTGTCCGCCGTGTCCCGTGTCTGTCTTCTGAGGAGGTCGGTGCGGTTTTTCGCTGTGGCGCGTCGGAACTGTTGGTCGATGAGTCGAGCGCCATATCCTGTTCTTATGAGGGCATCTTTCAGCGTCCGTTGCGATCCTCCTCATCTGAGCAGATCCTGCGTTTGTGAACAGAACTCCCACTCACCTGACGAAGGAGCAGCAAGCACTCCGAAAGCTAGTGGCTTTTGCTACCAAATAAACCTGTTGGACTTTAACCTGGTGTTGTGAGACTTCTTACTGTGTTTACCCCAGTCCAACGCCGGCATCTCCACATCATGACCTTCAACCCCCAGCTCAGGTGACCCTATGCAGCATAGTGTGTACCGTATTGCATCTAATACTGGCATCCACAATCAATGACTATCACGATAGACTCAACCCCCCCCCCAACGCCCCCTCATACTCTGACCAGTAAAACCCCCATCCCCAGATTGAAATGGAGTTTGAATGGCACCAGCTGTCATGGTGGGATTTGAACTCATGTCCCCAGAGTATTAGCCTGGGCCACTGGATTACTGGTCCAGTGACACCACCATCTCCCTCTCATATGTTTGTCCTGTGGTTTCTATGTTTGTAAAACATTTTGGGGCAAAGAGAAGGGAAAAGTCTTTCCGACAGGTGCTCCGGTTTCCTCTCACACTCCAAAGATGTGCGGGTTAGGTTGATTGGGCATGGTAAATTGTCCCTTAGTGTCAGGGGGATTATGATGGTAAATAGGCGGGGATAAGGGGATTGGGCCTGGGTGGGATTGTTGTCAGTGCAGGTTCAATGGGTCCAATGGTCTCTTTCTGCACTGTTGGGATTCGATGATGATTTCTAAAATGTGTTGTGCAGTACTGCAAAGCAAGCAGCAGAGGGCACTGTGCCTCCATTTTACACACCACTTGTCAGTAAGATTCAAACAGCAATGCCAGCCTCTTTGACCAATAGTAACCTTTACCACAGGAATAAACTTTACAACTGGTTGGGGAAGTTCAGATAAGATATCCAGGAAGCCCTTGTGCTGGAAAATCCATTTAATTTGATATTACTGGCATTGAGCAGTTTAACCAATTGGACTTGTGCCCATATAGATGCAACATCCAAGTTTTAACATTGTGCTGGAACTTTCTATGTGAATCAGTGATAATGAAGCTTGGGTATCTAACAAGTCCAGCCTTTACTGAGAAATGTGAATGTACAGCACTGGTTTCCAGCATTCCGTACGTCACGGCACACCTCTACAACTGGAAAGACATTGAGGGACACCATCTACTTCCCCTGTCTTTCCTTACTGGGAACCTCGTTTTTCACTTCTTCACGTCCTTTCACCTGTTTATTTTCACCTCTGTCTCTCTTGCTTCTGTAAGAAGTCTCACAACACCAGGTTAAAGTCCAACAGGTTTATTTGGTAGCAAAAGCCACTAGCTTTTGGAGCGCTGCTCCTTCATCAGGTGAGTGGGAGTTCTGTTCACAAACAGGGCATATAAAGACACAAACTCGATTTACAGAATAATGGTTGGAATGCGAGTCTTTACAGGTAATCAAATCTTAAAGGTACAGACAATGTGAGTGGAGAGAGGGTTAAGCACAGGTTAAAGAGATGTGTATTGTCTCCAGCCAGGACAGTTAGTGAGATTTTGCAAGCCCAGGCAAGTCGTGGGGGTTACAGATAGTGTGACATGAACCCAAGATCCCGGTTGAGGCCGTCCTCATGTGTGCGGAACTTGGCTATCAGTCTCTGCTCAGCGACTCTGCGCTGTCGTGTGTCATGAAGGCCACCTTGGAGAACGTTTACCTGAAGATCAGAGGCTGAATGCCCGTGACCGCTGAAGTGCTCCCCAACAGGAAGAGAACACTCTTGCCTGGTGATTGTCGAACGGTGTTCATTCATCCGTTGTCGTAGTGTCTGCATGGTCTCCCCAATGTACCATGCCTCGGGACATCCTTTCCTGCAGCGTATCAGGTAGACAACGTTGGCTGAGTTGCAAGTGTGTGTACCGTGTACCTGGTGGATGGTGTTCTCACGTGAGATGATGGCATCTGTGTCGATGATCCGGCAGGTCTTGCAGAGGTTGCTGTGGCAGGGTTGTGTGGTGTCGTGGTCACTGTTCTCCTGAAGGCTGGGTAGTTTGAAGGACAGTAAGAAGTCTCACAACACCAGGTTAAAGTCCAACAGGTTTATTTGGTAGCAAATACCATAAGCTTTCGGAGCACAGCTCCTTCGTCAGATGGAGTGGATATCTGTTCTCCAACAGTGCACAGACACAGAAATCAAGTTACAGAATACTAATTAGAATGCAAATCTCTACAGCCAGCCAGGTCTTAAAGGTACAGATAATGTGAGTGGAGGGAACATTAAACACAGGTTAAAGAGATGTGTATTGTCTCCAGACAGAACAGCTAGTGAGATTCTACAAGCCCAGGAGGCAAGCTGTGGGGGTTACTGATAGTGTGACATAAATCCAACATCCCGGTTTAGGCCGTCCTCACGTGTGCGGAACTTGGCTATCAGTTTCTGCTCAGCGACTCTGCGCTGTCGTGTGTCGTGAAGGCCGCCTTGGAGAACGCTTACCTGAAGATCCAAGGCTGAATGCCCGTGACTGCTTTGAAGGGGCAGTGCTCCGAAAGCTTGTGGCTTGTGCTACCAAATAAACCTGTTGGACTTTAACCTGGTGTTGTGAGACTTCTTACTGTGTTTACCCCAGTCCAACGCTGGCATCTCCACATCTCTTGCTTCCCACAGAGAGTTTTGTGCCCTTTTTAGTGTTAGTTTTTTGTGCGGGCAAATGGGACCTTTGTCTTCAGCTCCAAGTCCCGTTGTTCATACGCATGGGCCTGACCAACATAAAAAATCTAAACCAGGCACGTGCGGCTCGTTCCCTGATATTCGTGGCTCTTAGAGAGGCGAACCACAGAGCTGAAGATGAAGGTTAGTTTAACCTTATTTATTAGTGTCACAAGTAGGCTTACATTAACACTGCACTGAAGTTCTTGTGAAAATTCCCTAGTTGCTACACTCTGGCGCCTGTTCGGGTGCACTGAGGGAGAATTTAGCATGGCCGATGCACCCAACCAGTGCGTCTTTTGGACTGTGGTTGGAAACTGGAGCAACCAGAGGAAACCCTCACAGACACGGGGAGAACGTGCAGTCTCCGCACAGACAGTGAGCCGAAGCCGGGAATTGAACCCTGGTCCTTGGCGCTATGAGTCAGCAGTTCTAACCACTGTGCCACCGATCCACCCATCCCACTGTGCCACCGGTTTAGTTTAATGACATGAATTTTGAATCTTTTTTGGCGGCATCCTTCGGGGTCAAGGACAAGTCTCCTGGCCCTGATGGAATGCATCCCATGGTACTAAAAGCGATAGCAGGAGAAATAGCAAATGCACTAGTGGTAATTTACCTAAATTCGCTGGACTCTGGGGTGGTTCTTGCAGATTGGAAAACAGCAAATGTGATGCCACTGTTTAAAAAAGGAGGTAGACAAAAGGCAGGTAACTATAGGCCGGTTAGCTCAACTTCTGTAGTAGGGAAAATGCTTGAATCTATCATCAAGGAAGGTACAACAGGTGATCAAGAAGGCAAATGGGATGTTGGCCTATATCGCGAGGGGGATAGAATATAAAAGCAGGGATGTCTTGATGCACCTGTACAGGGCATTGGTGAGGCCGCAGCTGGAATACTGTGTGCAGTATTGGTCCCCTTATATGAGGAAGGATATATTGGCATTGGAGGGAGTGCAGAGAAGGTTCACCAGGTTGATACCGGAGATGAGGGGTTTGGATTATGAGGAGAGGCTGAGGAGATTGGGTTTGTACTCGTTGGAGTTTAGAAGGATGAGGGGGGATCTTATGGAGACTTATAAGATAATGCGGGGGCTGGATAGGGTGGAGGCGGAGAGGTTCTTTCCACTTAGTAAGGAAGTTAAAACTAGAGGACACAGCCTCAAAATAAAGGGGGGTCGGTTTAAGACAGAGTTGAGGAGGAACTTCTTCTCCCAGAGGGTGGTGAATCTCTGGAATTCTCTGCCCACTGAGGTGGTGGAGGCTACCTCGCTGAATATGTTTAAAGCGCGGATGGATGGATTCCTGATCGGTAAGGGAATTAAGGGTTATGGGGATCAGGCGGGTAAGTGGTACTGATCCACGTCAGATCAGCCATGATCTTATTGAATGGCGGGGCAGGCTCGAGGGGCTAGATGGCCTACTCCTGCTCCTATTTCTTATGTTCTTATGTTCTAAATAGCGAGATATCTGGATATAAATTGTCCCGTTGGTAAGACGCAGCATGGATTCATGAAGGGCAGGTCATGTTTGACTAATTTGGTGGAATTCTTTGAGAACATTACATGTGCAGTGGACAATGGGGAACCTGTGGATGTGGTGTATCTGGATTTCCAGAAGGCATTTGACAAGGTGCCGCACCAAAGACTGCTACATATGATAAAGGTGCACAGCGTCGCGGGTAGTGTATTGGCATGGATAGAGGATTGGTTAACTAACAGAAAGCAAAGAGTGGGGGTAAATGGGTGTTTTTCTGGTTGGCGATCAGTGACTAGTGGTGTGCCTCAGGGATCAGTGTTGGGACCGCAATTGTTTACGATTTACATAGATGATTTGGAGTTGGGGACCAAGTGTAGTGTGTCAAAATTCGCAGATGACACTAAAATAGGTGGCACAGCAAACTGTGCAGAGGACGCTGAAAGTCTGCAAAGGGATATAGATAATCTAAGTGAGTGGGCGAGGGTCTGGCAGATGGAGTACAATGTTGGTAAATGTGAGGTCATCCATTTTGGTAGGAATAACAGCAAAATGGACTATTATTTAAATGGTAAAAAATTGCAGCATGCTGCTGTGCAGAGGGACCTGGGTGTTCTGGTGCAAGAATCTCAAGGAGTTGGTTTGCAGGTGCAGCAAGTAATTAAGAAGGCAAATGGAATTTTGTCCTTCATTGCTAGAGGGATGGAGTTTAAAAACAGCGAGGTTATGATGCAGCTGTATAAGGTGCTGGTGAGGCCACACCTGGAGTACTGTGTATAGTTTTGGTCTCCTTACTTGGGAAAGGATATACTGGCACAGGAGGGGCTGCAGAGGAGATTCACTAGGTTGATTCCAGAGTTGAGAGGGTTGGCTTATGAGGAGAGACTGAGTAGACTGGGGCTATACTCATTGGAATTCAGAAGAAAGAGGGGAGATCTTGTAGAAACATATAAGATTATGAAGGGAACAGATAAGATAGAAGCAGGGAAGTTGTTTCCACTGGCGGGTGAAACTAGAACTAGGGGGCATAGCCTCAAAATAAGGGGAAGTAGATTTAGGACTGAATTGAGGAGGAACTTCTTTGCCCAAAGGGTTGTGAATCTGTGGAATTCCCTGCCCAGTGAAGCAGTTGAGGCTACTTCATTGAATGTTTTTAAGGCAACGATAGATACATTTTTTGAACAGTAAAGGAATTAAGGGTTATGGTGAGCGGGTGGGTAAGTGGAGCTTAGTCCAAGAGAAGATCAGCCATGATCTTATTGAATGGCGGAGCAGGCTCAAGGGGCAGATGGCCTACTCCTGCTCCTAGTTCTTATGCTCTTATGTTCTTTTGTCTTCACAGCTGTGACCCCCTGGTTGGGAACCATTGGTGTACACCATAGACCATTCAGCCACCTGATCACACCCTGCCAACCCTCTTCATCCAATCATATTCCTCCTCCTTATCCAGCTTTTCCCTAATGACCATCTCTGCTCCTCCTGGTGATATCCGGCTGTGAGAGTAAATTCTTATGGTCCCTGGTTTTGGACTCTCCCATCGTGGAAATCTTCTCTATCTCTATCCTATCAAACCTCCTCAATCATGTTAAAGACCTCAATCAGATATCTTTACAGTTTCTCTATTCTGAAGAGATCCAGCTCCGTCATTCCTTTTTCATAACTATAATTGGCGGCACAGTAGTTAGCACTGCTGCCTTACAGCACCAGAGATCCAGGTTCAATAATGCTACATTCTGCACTGTCTCATTTCCTTCTCTATGAACGGTATGCTTTGTGTGTATAGCGCGCAAGAAACAATACTTTTCAAAATTATTATGTGACAATAATAAATCAAATCAAATTAAAAATCAAATCAATTCCGGCTCCGGCTCAATGTCTGCGTGGAGTTTACACATTATCCCCGTGTGTGCGTGGGTTTCCTCCCATAGTCCAAGGATGTGCAGATTAGGTTGATTGGCCATGTTAAATTGTCGTTTAGTCAGGGAGACTAGCAGGGTAAATATAAAGGGTTACAGAGCCTGGATAGGATTGTTGTCGGTGCAGGCTTGATGGGCCAAATGACCTCCTTCTGTACTTCTACACTGGAGGGATTCTATCTGTGATGTGGAGATGCCGGCGTTGGACTGGGGTAAACACAGTAAGAGTTTTAACAACACCAGGTTAAAGTCCAACAGGTTTATTTGGTAGCAAATTTGGTAGCAAATTTTGTGTCTCTGTGCCCAGTTTGAGAGCAGATTTCCACTCCATCTGACGAAGGAGCAGCGCTCCGAAAGCTAATGGTATTTGCTACCAAATAAACATGTTGGACTTTAACCTGGTGTTGTTAAAACTCTTACTGGGATTCTATCTCACAGTCCTCACATCATTTGAGGAACAGTTTTTTGCATCTTTTCCACTGGCCTCTATATCTTTTTAATAACGCGGAAAACAGATCCATGTGATGTGTATAACCCCATTGTAGATAGAACTGATGGGTATGATTTGATGCTCCACACGCTCTGGTTGACCAAGATCTTGTGTCGCACTGGGTAGTATCCCTGCCTCTGAGCTATAAACTGCTGGTTTGAGATCCCCGCCATGGGTTCAATACCCCCCGAACCCCCCGGAAGGAAAGCCGCGGAGAGTGCGTTTGGGACTCTTTTGCAAACAGTTGAGCTTCAGCCGGAAAATCTTCCCAACACACACCGATGTGAGGTGGGAGATATTCCAGCTCCGGGGGGATTGCTCAAACCTCCACCATCACTATCCAAAGCTGCAGACTGCAGCATACACGCAAAGGTGTATTGCCATAGCAACCTGGGGTGTGTGTGGTCAACACCACCCACACAGATTGTCCAATGAGAGTATCTGGGCACCGGGAAGCTGGCTCAGGCACTGGCCTCATTCAGGCCTCAAAATCAATTACAGACGGTGCCATGTTATACCCGTGTAAGTAACATACGAACATAAGAACTAGGAGCAGGAGTGGGTTATCTGGCCCCTCGAGCCTGCTCCCTCATTCAATAAGATCATGGCTGATCTTTTCATGGACTCAGCTCCACTTACCCGCCCACTCACCAGAACTAAACATGGGCACATGGAAATGCCATGTTCCACCCATGTAACATGGATACAGGGCAGTGCCATGATTTTTGATTTGATTTATTATTGTCACATGTATTGGGATACAATGAAAAGTATTGTTTCTTGTGTGCTATACAGACAAAGCATACCATTCATAGAGAAGGAAAGAAGAGGGTGCAGAATGTAGTGCTACAGTCATAGCTAGAGTGTAGAGAAAGATCAACTTAATGCAAGGTAGGTCCATTCAAAACTCTGACGGCAGCCGGGAAGAAGCTGTTCTTGAGTCGGTTCATATGTGTCCTCAGACTTTTGTATCTTTTTCCCAATGGAAGAAGGTGGAAGAGAGAATGTCCGGGGTCCTTGATTATGCTGGCTGCTTTTTGTGAGGCAGCGGGAAGTGTAGTCAGAGTCAATGGATGGGAGGCTGGTTTGAGTGATGGATTGGGCTTCATTCATGACTCTTTGTAGTTTATTGCAGTCTTGTACCAAGCTGTGGTATAACCGGAAAGAATGCTTTCTATGGTGCATTTGTAGATGTTGGTGAGAGTTGTAGTGGACATGCCAAATTTCCTTAGTCTTCTGAGAAAGTTGAGACGTTGGTGGGCTTTCTCAACTATAGTGCCTGCATGGAGTGGCCAGTAAGAAGGTTCACAACACCAGGTTAAAGTCCAATGGGGTTATTTGGTAGCAAATACCATAAGCTTTCGGAGCACAGCTCCTTCGTCAGATGGGGTGGATATCTGTTCTCCAACAGTGCACAGACACAGAAATCAAGTTACAGAATACTAATTAGAATGCAAATCTCTACAGCCAGCCAGGTCTTAAAGGTGCAGATAATGTGGGTGGAGGGAGCATTCAACACACGTTAAAGAGATGTGTATTGTCTCCAGACAGAACAGCTAGTGAAATTCTGCAAGCCCAGGAGGCAAGCTGTGGGGGTTACTGATAATGTGACATAAATCCAACATCCCGGTTTAGGCCGTCCTCATGTGTGCGGAACTTGGCTATCAGTTTCTGCTCAGCGACTCTGCGCTGTCGTGTGTCGTGAAGGCCGCCTTGGAGAACGCTTACCTGAAGATCCAAGGCTGAATGCCCGTGACTGCTGAAGTGCTCCCCCACAGGAAGAGAACAGTTTTGCCTGGTGATTGTCGAGCGGTGTTCATTCATCCGTTGTCATAGCGTCTGCATGGTTTCCCCAATGTGCCATGCCTCGGGACATCCTTTCCTGCAGCGTATCAGGTAGACAACGTTGGCCAAGTTGCAAGAGTAGGTACCGTGTACCTGGTAGATGGTGTTCTCACGTGAGATGATGGCATCCGTGTCGATGATCCGGCACGTCTTGCAGAGGTTGCTGTGGCAGGGTTGTGTGGTGTTGTGGTCACTGTTCTCCTGAAGGCTGGGTAGTTTGCTGCGGACAATGGTCTGTTTGAGGTTGTGCGGTTGTTTGAAGGCAAGAAGTGGGGGTGTGGGGATGGCCTTGGCGAGATGTTCGTCTTCATCAATGACATGTTGAAGGCTCCGGAGGAGATGCCATAGCTTCTCTGCTCCGGGGAAGTACTGGACGACGATGGGTACTCTATCCATCGTGTCCCGTGTTTGTCTTCTGAGGAGGTCGGTGCGGTTTTTCGCTGTGGCGCATCGGAACTGTTGATCGATGAGTCGAGCGCCATATCCTGTTCTTATGAGGGCATCTTTCAGCGTCTGGAGGTGTCTGTTGCGATCCTCCTCATCCGAGCAGATCCTGTGTATTCGGAGGGCTTGTCCGTAGGGGATGGCTTCTTTTACGTGCATCTCCACATCTTGGAGTGGCCAGGACAGGTTGTTGGTGATCTGGACAGCTAGAAACTTGAAGCTCTCGACCATTTGTACTTCGTCCCCATTGATGTAGACAGGGGCATGCCCTCCACTACGCTTTATGAAGTCAATGACAATTTCCTTCGTTTTGTTGACATTGAGGGAGAGATTATTGCTGTCACACCAGTTGGCCAGATTCTCCATCTCTTCCCTGTACTCTGTCTCATCATTGTTTGAGATCCGACCCACAATGGTGGTGCCATCAGCAAACTTGAAAAATTGAGTTGGAGGGGAATTTGGCCAGACAGTCAGAGGTGTATAAGGAGTATAGTAAGGGGCTGAGGACACAGCCTTGCGGAGAACCAGTGTTGAGGATGATCGTGGAAGAGGTGTTGTTGCCTATCCTTACTGACTGCGGTCTGTGGGGAGGAAGTCTAGGATCCCGTAACAGAGGGAGGAGCCGAACCCCAGGCCACGAGGTTTGGAGGTGAGTCTCGTAGGAATAATGGTGTTAAAGGCTGAGCTGTAGCCTATGAATAGGAGTCTGACATAGGTGTCTTTGTTATTTTGGTGTTCCACGGTTGAGTGCAGGGCCAGGGAGATGGCGTCTGCAGTGGACCTGTTGTGGCGGTAGGCAAACTGTAGTGGATCCAGGCAATCTGGGAGGCGAGAATTGATTCGTGCCATGACTAACTTTTCGAAGCACTTCATAATGATGGATGTCAGAGCCACTGGACGATAGTCATTAAGGCACGCTGGTGGTTTTCCTTTGGTACCAGGGTGATGGTCACCTTCTTGAAGCAGATAGGGACCTTAGATTGTTGTAAAGAGAGGTTGAAGATGTCTGTGAATACCCCCGCCAACCGGTCCGCGCAGGATCTGAGTGCACATCCAAGCACCCCATACGTGCCGGTCGCTTTCTGTGGGTTGACCTTCGAGAATGCTGCTCTGACATCTGCAATGGTGACCCCAGATACAGGTTCATCCAGGGCTTCCAGGGTGGAGAGCATGCTCTTGCTGACCTCTTGTTCAAAACGGGCGTAGAATGCATTGAGCTCATCAGGGAAGGATGTGTTGGAGCCGGCGATTTTACATGCCTCCATCCTGTAGCCTGTTAGTCTTGCAGACCTTGCCATAGTCAGCGGGAGTCCGCGTGGCTAGCCTGGGACTCTGGTACTGTCTTTTGGCATCTTTGATGGATCTCCTTAGACCGCGTCTGGCTTTCCTGTATAGTAAGAAGTTTAACAACACCAGGTTAAAGTCCAACAGGTTTATTTGGTAGCAAAAGCCACACAAGCTTTCGAGGCTCTGAGCCCCTTCTTCAGGTGAGTGGGAATTCTGTTCACAAACAGAACTTATAAGACACAGACTCAATTTACATGAATAATGGTTGGAATGCGAATACTTACAACTAATCCAGTCTTTAAGAAACAAAACAATGGGAGTGGAGAGAGCATCAAGACAGGCTAAAAAGATGTGTATTGTCTCCAGACAAGACAGCCAGTGAAACTCTGCAGGTCCACGCAACTGTGGGAGTTACAAATAGTGTGACATAAATTCTGATTCTAGGATCGCATGATAAAGACTCAGGAGGAAAAAAGCAGAAATATTTATGTGAAATAGTGTGACATAAACCCAATATCCCGGTTGAGGCCGTCCTTGTGTGTGCGGAACCTGGCTATCAGTTTCTGCTCCGCGACTCTGCGCTGTCGTGTGTCGCGAAGGCCGCCTTGGAGAACGCTTACCCGAATATCAGAGGCCGAATGCCCGTGACCGCTGAAGTGCTCCCCAACAGGAAGAGAACAGTCTTGCCTGGTGATTGTCGAGCGGTGTTCATTCATCCGTTGTCGCAGCGTCTGCATAGTTTCCCCAATGTACCATGCCTCGGGACATCCTTTCTTGCAGCGTATCAGGTAGACAACGTTGGCCGAGTTGCAAGAGTATGTACCGTGTACCTGGTGGATGGTGTTCTCACGTGAGATGATGGCATCTGTGTCGATGATCCGGCACGTCTTGCAGAGGTTGCTGTGGCAGGGTTGTGTGGTGTCTTGGTCACTGTTCTCCTGAAGGCTGGGTAGTTTGCTGCGGACAATGGTCTGTTTGAGGTTGTGCGGTTGTTTGAAGGCAAGAAGTGGGGGTGTGGGGATGGCCTTGGCGAGATGTTCGTCTTCATCAATGACATTTCCTGTATAGGTCAGAGTCGCCTGTTTCACCCGTGTAATTTAGGCACAGGGTAGTGTCATGCTTCACCCATGTAACATGGACACAGGGCACTGCCGTGCTTCACCCATGTAACATAGGCACATGGAATGGAAACACTGGCAGAAGCAGCTGGACAGCTCCTGTGGACGAGCTGCCCTGACTGAATATAGCCAAGGTCCACAAGATTCAAACCAGGCGACCATCCGGCAGCTGAGTTTGAATGTGGAGCCAGCATTGCTTCTGGCTGTATGGATTTGGATAAGACAGACATTGGGCTGAATGTTAAACGTGGCGTACTGTTCCCAGTGTTGGACAGGAAGTGGGCACACCCTCTGCTTTCACATCCCGCTGCTTCCCACACGATTCTGATTAAAAGTGAAGGTGTGAGCGGGAGACACGGTGATCATTCTGCAGAGGAAGCGCTTCATTGGTAGAAGCTGCTGTGAGCTGACATTGCAGAATGTATGGGCGAGCTATACAAACAGAGAGGTTCAGCATCACCCTCAACTCCAGTCCCATCAACTTAGAGAGCAATGGACATGCGCACCTCAGGGTCGGCACCATTGACGGCTATGGGGGCTATTTGGGACATTTCCTTTATTGTGGAAGAAACAGCATTGGGCGGGATTCTCCGATCCTGTCCATGGCTGTCCCACTCCAGTGGGAATGGAAAATTTGCCAAAACTCCATTCACTTTCAGCGGCACCGGAGAATCCTAGCCACGAACCAGGACAGAGATTTTCAGCAAATATGTTTTTTTTTGTTATCTCTTCATTGTCAGTGTCCAGTGTTGTATTCACCACTCTGTGGGACATGACTGTACTTGAGCTCAAATGACCCTCTCTTCTCTGCATTGTCGAGGACGTTGTCCGAGATCACCCTCAGTGTGAAGAATTGATTGTAGGTTGGAGCTAACTTAATGTCCAGCCCGCACCCTGAGATGGACACACGTGTGGACAGTACTGACTCTGCCCTTCAGGCCCCTCAGTTTCTTACCTTGACTCACTGTTTGCATAACTCCCCATGCCACCACAGCCAGGACAGTTCCTCCATGCCACTGACCACCCCCCCCTTACCATGGACCCACCCATGCCAGTCCCGAACCTCCCTGGAGCCGCCATTCTCCTGCTCCCCTCCCTTGTGCCCTTGAGGTCAACAAGAAAAACGCTGGCTTCAGCCACGACTTCACAAACCTGGCAGGTACACGTTACCTTTGAACTAAGGTGAAGCGAAGGCCTTGAGACTCCCGTTCACCTCTGACTTTATCTGGAAGGTAAGAGGTAATTTAAATTGTTCTGCCAGTGAGTATTGTTCCACTTCCTGAAGCTCTCATAAGGTGGCTGATATTTTTGGAGGATAATGCTGGTTCAGTTTTTTTAGTGGATACAGTGTCCCACTATCTAGGAACTGTTTTACTCCCATTTATGCCCCGAATATGTCCCTAAGTGGGGAAGAGGCTTCAGCCCACACACACTGATGCAAAGCCCCAGTGAAGGGGTTATGACTCTTCACTGCCTAATATATTGGGGGAAAGCCAGGGAGAGAGAGAGAGGCGGGGAACTGATTGGCAACACTGGCAAGGTCAGTGCCACTAAAACTGAACACCCTCAGGATGGTGGCCATGCCCCTTGTGGACATACCTGCTGTTGGCATGAGGCGTGTGATGATTAGATGAAGGTTAGTGCTAGTGTCCTGGCCAGACTATGATGTCAAATAGCTACATGTTCCATAAAGTTAGAAGGATTGTTCCTGTTAACAGCCTCTCCTCATCACTCACAGCTGAGTGTTAGATAAAGGCCTGGCGACACTTAGCTTTAATCCTGCAAAGTTTGGGGAAATACTGCAGTGGTTGTGGTGATTGCTGGATTTGGAAGATTGTGTTACTCCATACTGAAGGAGATCAGAGAAGGTTTCAGGCATGTTCATAATGGCACGGTAGCACAGTGGTTAGCGCTGCTGCTTCATAGCTCCAGGGACCTGGGTTCGATTCCCGGCTTTGATCACTGTCTGTGTGGAGTTTGCACATTTTCCTCGTGTCTGCATGGGTTTCCTCCGGGTGCTCCGGTTTCCTCCCACAGTCCAAAGATGTGCGGGTTAGGTTGATTGGCCATGCTAAAATTGCCCCTTAGTGTCCTGAGATGTGTAGGTTAGAGGGATTAGCGTATAAATGTAAAGGGATATGGGAGTAGGGCCTGGGTGGGATTGTGGTCGGTGCAGACTCGATGGGCCGAATGGCCTCTTTCTGCACTGTAGGGTTTCTATGATTTCTATGATTTCTATGAACTGTTAAACCTCCAGGTCCTGTGGTGGAATATCTCTGCATCTACACTTCCATGCTCTGACCAGACCCTCCCTCTCAAACACCTCTCCACTGTTATCGAGCTGGGGTGGGACTGTTCTCATCTGGGGCTGAATTTTACTGGGGGCAGTGTGGAGGTGGGGGGAGGGGGGAGTCACTCTTCCTGTTCCCTCACTGTTACCTCTGGTGCCCCTCAAAGACCTGCCCTCCAATCTCGAATCTACACACTGCCCTCAGCAGAAAGGAGAGTTAATTTTCACAAATACACTGACCACACCCAGCTCAACCTCACCACCTCTCTCCACTCCTCCACTAAATTAGGCGGCTGTTTACCCGACCTCCAGTGCAGAGCAGAAATTTCCTCCAATTAAATATTGGAATGATCAAAGTTATTGTCTTCCATCTCTGTTACAAACCCTGTTCCCTAGTTACTGACTACTGACTCCATCCCTCTCCCTGGCAACTGTCTGAGTCTAAAGCAGAATGTGTTGCTGAAACCCTCCCCCATGCCTTCGTGACTCCAGACATTGTTATAAAGGACTTGACTATTCCAGTGCACTCAGTCTCCCACATTCTGCCTCCAGTAAAATGTGCTTCCATTGAGAACCTGCAGTAAGTCCTGCTCACTCCCCACCCCAGGTTCACTGACCCACACTGCCCCCAGGCTCACTGACCCACACTGTTCCCCCCCACCCCCAGGCTCACTGGCCCACCCTGTTCTCCCCCCCCCCCCCCCCCCCCAGGCTCACTGGCCCACACTGACGCCCCCCCCCCCCCCCCCCCCCAGGCTCACTGACCAACACTGCCCCCCAGTCAACATTTAAAAGCTGTCCCTCCGTGGCCTTGCCCCTCACTCTCTCTGTCATTGCCTCCAATCCCACAACCCTCAGTGGAACAGTAAAGCAGGAATAGGCCTTGTGTCCCTTGGTTCTAGACTCCCCAACCAAAGGAAATATCTTAACCCCATCTATTCTTTAAGTATTTTGTAGGTTTCAATGAGATCACCTCTCATTCTTCGAAATTCTGGAGAATACAGGCCCAATTGGCAAATCTCTCTTCATAAAGCAGTCCCACCCATCCTCGGAACAAGTCTCGTTGCACTTCCTCTGTGGCAAAAATAGCCTTCCTGCAGTAAGGGGAGCAAAACTGCGCACAGTGCTCCAGGTGCAGTCTAACCAAGCTCCTATACAATTGAAGCAAGACCTCCCTACTCCTGTACTCAAATCCTGTTGTGATAATTTGAGTTGATTTGATTTGATTTCATATTGTCACATGTATGGGGATACAGTGTAAAGTATTGTTTCTTGCATGCTATACAGACAAAAACACACCGTTCATAGAGTACATAGGGGAGAAGGAAAGGAGAGAGTGCAGAATATAGTGTTGCATTTACAGATAGGGTGAAGAGAAAGATCAGCTTAATATATAATAGGTCCATTCAACAGTCAGAAAATTCCGGCCACCAATAATTAGTGCAGAGACTTGAATGATACTTCATCAAAACAATTCTAACACATTGGGTGGCACGGTGGCACAGTGGTTAGCACTGCTGCCTCACAGCGCCGGGGACCTGGGTTCGATTCCTGGCTTGGGACATTGCCTGTGTGGAGTTGGCACATTCTTGCACCGGGTGCTCTGGTTTCCTCCCACAGTCCAAAGATGTGCGGGTCAGGTTGATTGGCCATACTAAATTGCTGCTTAGAGTCAGGGGGTTAGCAGGATAAATAAGTGGGATTACGGGGGTAGGGCCTGGGTGGGATTGTGATCGGTACAGACTCGATGGGCCGAGTGGCCTCTTTCTGCACTGTAGGGATTCTATAGAACATAGAACATTGAACAGTACAGCACAGAACAGGCCCTTCGGCCCACGTTGTTGTGCTGAGCTTTATCTGAAACCAAGATCAAGCTATCCTACTTCTATGATGAGGTAAACATGATCTTCCTTTCACAGAGAAACGTTGAATCTACCAGATCAAATTGCGATTTTCGAAGTATCCTGCTATAACAATTTAATAATGGATTCTAGTACTTTTCCCATGAAAAATGTTGATTTAACCGTCTCCTCCGGTGCCTTCAACATGTCATTGATGAAGACGAACATCTCGCCAAGGCCATCCCCACACCCCCACTTCTTGCCTTCAAATAACCGTACAACCTCAAACAGACCATTGTCCGCAGCAAACTACCCAGCCTTCAGGACAACAGTGACCACGACACCACACAACCCTACCACAGCAACCCTCTGCAAGATGTGCCGGATCATCGACACAGATGCCATCATCTCACGTGAGAACACCATCTACCAGGTACACGGTACCTACTCTTGCAACTCGGCCAACGTTGTCTACCTGATACGCTGCAGGAAAGGATATCCCGAGGCATGGTACATTGGGGAAACCATGCAGACGCTACGACAATGGATGAATGAACACTGCTCGACAATCACCAGGCAAGACTGTTCTCTTCCTGTGGGGGAGCACTTCAGCGGTCACGGGCATTCGGCCTCTGATCTTCGGGTAAGCGTTCTCCAAGGCGGCCTTCACGATATACGATAGCGCAGAGTCGCTGAGCAGAAACTGACAGCCAAGTTCCGCACACATGAGGACGGCCTAAACCGGGATGTTGGGTTTATGTCACACTATCAGTAACCCCCACAGCTTGCCTCCTGGACTTGCAGAATCTCACTGGCTGTCCTGTCTGGAGACAATACACATCTTTTTAACCTGTGCTTAATGCTCTCTTCACTCACATCGTCTGTATCTTTAAGACCTGGTTGGCTGTAGAGATTCGCATTCTAATCAGTATTCTGTAACTTGATTTTGTGTCTCTGTGCCCTGTTTGAGAGCAGATTTCCACTCCATCTGACGAAGGAGCAGCGCTCCAAAAGCTAATGGCATTTGTTACCAAATAAAGCTGTTGGACTTTAACCTGGTGTTGTTAAAACTCTTACTATCTCATAGAAGACAGAGGGTGGTGGTGGATGGAAAATTTTCAGACTGGAGACCAGTTACCAGCGGTGTACCACAGGGATCAGTGCTGGGTCCTCTGCTATTTGTGATTTTTATCAATGACTTGGAGGAGGGGGCTGAAGGGTGGGTCCGTAAATTTGCTGATGACACCAAGATTGGTGGCGTAGTGGATGAGGTGGAGGGCTGTTGTAAGCTGCAAAGAGACATTGATAGGATGCAGAGCTGGGCCGAAAAATGGCAGATGGAGTTTAACACTGATAAGTGCGAGGTGATTCATTTTGATAGGACAAATTTGAATGCAGATTACAGGGTCAACGGTAGGGTTCTGAGGAATGTGGAGGAACAGAGAGATCTTGGGGTTCATATCCACAGATCTCTGAAGGTTGCCACTCAAGTGGATAGAGCCGTGAAGAAGGCCTATAGAGTGATAGCGTTTATGAACAGGGGGTTTGAGTTTAAGAGCCGTTGGGTTATGCTGCAACTGTACAGGACCTTGGTGAGACCACATTTGGAATATTGTGTGCAGTTCTGGTCACCTCACTATAAGAAGGATGTGGAAGCATTGGAGAGAGTGCAGAGGAGATTTACCAGGATGCTGCCTGGTTTGGAGGGTAGGTCTTATGAGGAAAGGTTGAGGGAGCTAGGGCTTTTCTCTTTAGAACGGAGGAGGATGAGAGGCGACTTAATAGAGGTTTATAAGATGATGAGGAGGATAGAAAGAGTGGACGTTCAGAGACTCTTTCCTCGGGTGAATGTAGCTGTCACTAGGGGGCATAACTATAAGGTTCTTGGTGGGAGATATAGGAGGGATGTCCGAGGTAGGTTCTTTACTCAGAGAGTGGTTGGGGTGTGGAATGGACTGCCTGATGTGATAGTGGAGTCGGACACTTTAGGAACTTTCAAGTGGTTATTGGATAGGCGCATGGAGCACACCAGAATGATAGGGAGTGGGATAGCTTGATCTTGGTTTTGGACAAAGCTCGGCACAACATCGAGGGCCAAAGGGTCTGTACTGTGCTGTACTGTTCTATGTTTTTCTTAACACTATCTGTGGTAGCATGGCCTCTTTAAGGGGTGATCTTTTGAGGGCCATGTGATTGGGCTGGACCCTCTGCAGCAGCTACATGGGAAGCTGAGCCAATCGGGAGCGAGGGTGCACATCCTGGGATGGGGAGAAACCTCCAGTTGGAGCCAGGGAGGAGAGGGAGTAGACCTGTGCAAGTGCTCTTTCAGACCCTTACCTTGTGTATATGTAACATCAGTTTAATAAACCTCTTCTTGTTGGAGCCACATCAAGTCACCTCCAAATTTACTACACTTTCCTTAACTTCTTTATTCAGCCATGGATGATGCATCATCTCAAAGAGCCTTTCTTTCTCAATGGCATTTATCTTCAATGAGTGTTTCTAAATATCTCCTTAAAAGTCTGCCACTGCACCTCTACTGTGCTACCTTTTCACCTAGTTCCCAGTTCACCTTGGCTAGCTCTGCCTTCACACTCTCATAGTTACCTTTATTTAGATTGTGGGTCCATTTCAAAGTGAACATGAAATTCTATCATGTTGTGATTTCTGTCACCTAGAGACTCCTTTACCATGAGGTTATTGATTAATCCTGTCTCATTGCACATAGTAAGAAGTTTAACAACACCAGCCCAGGTTCTTACTGTGTTTACCCCAGTCCAACGCCGGCATCTCCACATCATTGCACATAACCAGGTCTGGAACAGCCTGCTTTCTGGTTGGTTCTGGAACATACTTCTCTAAGAAATTGTCCTGAAAACACTGTATGAATCATTTCCAGGCTATCTTTTCCAGTCTGATTTTCCCAATCTACATGTAGATTAAATCACCCATGATTATCGCAGTAAATCTCTCAGATGCCCCATTTTTAAAAGTTTACAAGTAAGGCTTACATTAACACCGCAATGAAGTAATTGTGAAATTCCCCTAGTTGCCACACTCTGGCGCCTGTTCGGGTCATTTATTGCTTTCTGTATGCTCTGTTCTGCAGTAACTACTGTTGGGGGGGGGGGGGGGGGGGGGGGGTGGCGGGGGGGGGGGGGGGGGGGTGGTGGGGGGGCGGGCGGGGGGGATGGGGGGCGGGGGGGGTGGGGGGGGCTATAAATTACTCCCATAATTGGCCTCTTACCTTTACCATTTCTTACCTCCACCTGAACTGACTGTACATCTTGCTTTCACACTCTTCACTCTGCAATGACCTAATGACATCCTGGATTAACAGGGCTACCCCACCACCTTTTCCTAGCTTTCCAGATATATTTCAAAACTCAGATCCCAGTCTTGGTCACCTGTCAAACATGTCCCTGTGACAACTATCAGATCAGACCTATTTATCTCTATCTGTGCTAACAATACATTCCTTTTGTTATAAATGTTACGTGCATCCAGATACAGAACCTTAAATTTGCCCAATTTCCTTTTTACTATTTTTGGCTGCATCAGTTCACAGACTCTTACAATTGTATGTTCTGTCCCTCCCCGCCACACTCATTATCTAGATTACTGCCCTGCGTCATTACTTTGTGTTCCCCTTTACTATATCTCCTATCTCACATGATCCTTTCCCCCACTATTGAGTTTAAAGCTCTCTCTCCATCCCCAGTTACACGACTCGTTAGCATCATTAAAGTGTGGATTTTTAAAAATTCATTTACGAGATGTGGGTGTCACTGGCTGGGACACTATTTATTGCCCATCCCTAACTGCCCTTCATTTCAGAGGGCATTTGAGAGTCCACCACATTGCTGTGACTCTGGAGTCACATGTAGATCAGACCAGATAAGGACAGCAGATTTCCTCCCTTAAAGAACATAAGAACTAGGAGCAGGAGTAGGCCATCTGGCCCCTCGAGCCTGTCCCGCCATTCAATAAGATCATGGCTGATCTTTTTGTGGACTCAGCTCCACTTACCCGCCCGCTCACCATAACCCTTAATTCCTTTACTGTTCAAAAATCTATCTATCTTTGCCTTAAAAACCTTCAATGAGATAGCTTCAACTGCTTCACGGGGCAGGGAATTCCACAGATTCACAACCCTTTGTGTGAACAAGTTCCTCCACAACTCAGTCCTAAATCTGCTTCCCTTTATTTTGAGGCTATGCCCTCTAGTTCTAGTTTCACCCGCCAGTGGAAACAACTTCCCTGCTTCTATCTTATCTATTCCCTTCATAATCTTATATGTTTCTACAAGATCCCCCTTCATACTTCTGAATTCCAACGGGTATAGCCCCAGTCTACTCAGTCTCTCCTCATAAGCCAACCCTCTCAACTCCAGAATCAACCTAGTGAATCTCCTCTGCACCCCCTCCAGTGCCAGTATATCCTTTCCCAAGTAAGGAGACCAAAACTGTACACAGTACTCCAGGTGTGGCCTCACCAGCACCTTATACAGCTGCAACATAATCTCGCTGTTTTTAAACTCCATCCCTTGAGCAATAAAGGACAAAATTCCATTTGCCTTCTTAATTACCTGCTGCACCTGCAAACCAACTCCTTGAGATTCCTGCACAAGGACACCCAGGTCCGTCTGCACAGCAGAATGCTGCAATTATTTACCATTTAAATAATAGTCCATTTTGCTGTCATTCCTACCAAAATGGATGACCTCACATTTACCACCATTGTACTCCATCTGCCAGACCCTTGCCCACTCACTTAGATTATCTATATCCCTTTGCAGACTTTCAGCGTCCTCTGCACACTTTGATCTTCCACCCATCTTAGTGTCATCTGCGAATTTTGACACACTACACTTGGTCCCCAACTCCAAATCATCTATGTAAATCGTAAACAATTGCGGTCCCAATACTGATCCCTGAGGCACACCACTAGTCACTGATCGCCAACCAGAAAAACACCCATTTACCCCCACTCTTTGCTTTCTGTTTGTTGACCAATCCTCTATCCATGCTAATAGATAGATGGAGTTTGCACATTCTCCTCGTGTCTGCGTGGGTTTCCTCCGGGTGCTCCGGTTTCCTCCCACAGTCCAAAGATGTGCAGGTTAGGTTGATTGGCCAGGTTAAAAAAAAATTGCCCCTTAGAGTCCTGGGATGCGTAGGTTAGAGGGATTAGTGGGTAAAATATGTGGGGGTAGGGCCTGGGTGGGATTGTGGTCGGTGCAGACTCGATGGGCCGAATGGCCTCCTTCTGCACTGTAGGGTTTCTATGATTTCTATGATAATACATTACCCGTAACACTGTGCACCTTTATCATATGTAGCAGTCTTTGGTGCGACACCTTGTCAAATGCCTTCTGGAAATCCAGATACACCACATCCACAGGTTCCCCATTGTCCACTGCACATGTAATGTTCTCAAAGAATTCCACCAAATTAGTCAAACATGACCTGCCCTTCATGAACCCATGCTGCGTCTTACCAATGGGACAATTTATATCCAGATGTCTCGCTATTTCTTCCTTGATGATAGATTCAAGCATTTTCCCCACTACAGAAGTTAAGCTAACCGGCCTATAGTTACCTGCCTTTTGTCTACCTCCTTTTTTAAACAGTGGCGTCACATTTGCTGATTTCCAATCTGTGGGAACCACCCCAGAGTCCAGCAAATTTAGGTAAATTACCACTAGTGCATTTGCTATTTCTCCCGCCATCTCTTTTAGTACCCTGGGATGCATTCCATCAGGACCAGGAGACTTGTCTACCTTTAGCCCCATTAACTTGCCCAACACTACCTCTTTCGTGATAATGATAGTTTCTAGGTTCTCACCTGCCATAGCCTTCCTGTCATCAATTACTTCCTCATTCCCTCAGTTCCGACACTTCCTCATTGCTGGTCTGAGATATCCACACTCTGTGAATTCTGGCCTCTTGTCCATCCCAATTGTACTTGCTCCAACCTCACTGGCCGTGCCTTCAGTGTGGATAGAACACTGTGGAATTCCTTCCCTAAACCTTTCTGTCCTTCACCCTCACTTTCTTCCTTTAAGACACTCATTAAAACTATTCTCTTTGACAAAGTTTTGCACTATCAGTTCTAACATTGTCTTGTGTGGTCTGGCGTCAGGTTTTGCTTCATAACACAAGTGTGAAGCACTTTGAGACACTTGATTAAGTTAAAGAATGTGAAATGGATACAAGTTGTTTTTCTTGAGGAGACTTCAACTTCTCAAAGAGGAAGCAGTCATGTAGTTTTGCCAAGATAGCAGGATTTCTAACGGGGTAGAGAGCCATTGACTGCACACCCATGGCTCTTGAGTCCCACAGGAAGAGCAACTTTTTTTTGGGACATGGGCGTCATTGGCTGGCCAGCATTTATTGCCCATCCCTAGTTGCCCTTGAGAAGGTGGTGGTGAGCTGCCTTCTTGAATCGCTGCAGTCCACATGCTGTGGGTTGACCCACAATGCTGTTAGGGAGGGAATTCCAGGATTTTGACCCAGCGACTGCGAAGGAACAGTGATATATTTCCAAGTCAGGATGGTGAGTATCTTGGAGGGGAAATTGCAGGTGGCGGTGTTCCCATGTATCTGCTGCCCTTGTTCTTCTAGATGGAAGTGGTCGTGGGTTTGGAAGGCGCTGTCTAAGGATCTTTGGTGAATTGCTGCAGTGAATCTTGTAGATAGTACACACTGCTGCTACTGAGCGTCGGTGGTGGAGGGAGTGGATGTTTGTGGATGTGGTGCCAATCAAGTGGGCTGCTTTGTCCTGGATGGTGTCGAGCTTCTTGAGTGTTGTTGGAGCTGCACCCTTCCAGGCAAGTGGGAAGTATTCAATCACACCCCTGACTTGTGACTTGTAGATGGTGGACAGGCTATGGAGAGTCAGGAGGTGAGTTACTCGCCACATTGTTCCTAGCCTCTGACCTGCTCTTGTAGCCACTGTGTTTATGTGGTGAGTCCAGTTGAGTTTCTGGTCAATGGTAACCCCAAGGATGTTGACAGTGGGGGATTCGGAGATGGGTAACACCATTGAATGTTAAGGGGCAGTGGTTAGATTGTCTCTTATTGGTCATTGCCTGGCATTTGTGTGGCACAAATGTTACTTGCCACTTGTCAGCCCAAGCCTGGATATTGTCCTGCCAAGGGATCCACTCCATTAATACGCCGTTGGTGTGAGACCCTTCCCAGACCGTGTCAGTGAATGCCTGCTACCCTGGCAGCAGACGTGCTGTCTGCATTCTGAGGCAGTCATGTCAACTTCGGGCCATCACAAAGAATGAGAGGTTTGGAGGCGATGGATACCCCCATTTGCCGCTACCTCACCATGTGTGGGTAGAGTATAGAGCATCTCTGGGACTGCCATGGAACAGACCATCCACATTCTTAATGGTTTCCCAGCCAGCACAGTGCCTGCAACATGGCTGCTGACTCTCGCTGGACAGGACTGAAGCCGGCCTTGCACCCCTCAGGGTGGGCAGCAGCAGCAATCTGGACAGGCTGGCAGCCGACAGCAGGGGCAGAGGCAGAGTGGCAGTGATGGCAGGATGAATGCTGTCATCCTGAGAGAGGGCAGCATTGGATCGGGCCCCGTGGAACCCAGGGTAGTCCCTCAGCAATCGGAGAAGCACAGGTTGCTGCTGTTCCACCATGAATTGGCTCAGGGTCGGGGTGGGGTCACACCGAGAACTGCTGGTCAGACAAATGGCTAGCAGCAGTTTGAGCGCAGCAGGGCCGCTGGGAGTGGAGGCCACTGTGGGAACTGTGTCCAGTCTCCATTGGAAATCTTCACTGGAGGTGGATGGGGAGGTAGGTTTTTGGGAGGTGGTGTTTGGGGTGTTTGTGGCTTTCAGCAGGACCAGGGTAGGAAGCTAATGGGGCTAGGGGTTGGTGGGGAGGGAACTGGAAGGAAACCTTGGAAGAGGGGTAGGGATACAATGATGGAGCCGGGGGCCCATGAAGCAGGAAGCAGCCCTCTCCCTTTCCCAAGGAGTGAGAGCTGGCAGGCCTCAAACCCTGGGTCGGCCTCCACCCACTGCAGTGAAAAAACTGAGGCAGGAAGAGACCTTTAAGTATCATCATCGCCTTGAAACTCTCTTTGGAAAAAGGTTAGGGAACCTCTCTTTGTGACTTCTCCTGCCTCCCAAGATGCCTGCGAGTCCCTGAGAGAATTCTCCCTTCCCTCCCTCTGTCCCTCCTTCCCTCCCTCTGTCCCTCCTTCCCTCCCTCTGTCCCTCCTTCCCTCCCTCGCTCACAGAGAGCCTTTCTTCCCGTGCTGAGCTCTTCCATCTGAAAACCTGGCAGGGCAGCTTGGGGAGAGGAAACTGTGTGGGGGGAGTAGGCTGGGGCAGGATGGAGGGAGTAAGGGAGGCTTCTCTTTGCAGCTCTGTTTGGTGCTCTCCCACTCTCCCCCAGGCCATTTACACCACAGGCAGTCAGCAGTGGCTTGTGTGTGATGAGAGGGACAGCCTTTAAGAAGGCTAACTGGGCTAGCTGGCCAGCTCTCACTCAGTGCAGTGCTCCAATCATTCCAGTCAGGCCTCTGTCCTGTTTGATTCAGTGGGACTGGATGTGGCTAATGAATGACCCCAGCTCCTGGAATTAGGAGCAATTAGTTCACATCAGTGTTCACCTTTCACTCACACCTCTTAGGTTTTAAACAGGAGAATGCCATTCAGCTTCTCCCAGCGAATCCCTCATTCAATTAGATCTGTGGCTAGCGGTGGGGGAGCTAACTAGCCATGAGGGTGGTGGGTTGGACGCTCCCACCTTCCTATGCAAGCTCCCCCCCCCCTCCCCCGCCGTGTTGATTAACTCTTTGACTGGATGTCCTGTGAATGGCCTTCCTGTTCCGCTGCCAATTGAGGCCCTTCAGTGGGCAATTAATACCCAGAGGTATTCACCTAGTGGAGGGCAAGGGGCTTGACATATAGGAATCACAACGAGCAAACCCTGGTGTATTTTCTTGTGGGCCTGTGTGTGGGGGTGAGAGGTCCTTCTTTCAAAGACACTCAGTCTGGTCATGGGAGCCGTCATTAGGGAGGGGGAAGGGGGGTGTTAGAAATATAGAAACATAGAAAATAGGAGCAGGAGGAGGCCATTTGGCCCTTTGAGCCTGATCCGCCATTCATTATGTTCATTGTCTACATGACCTGAATGGTCCACACCGGATCCCTCGACTGTGACCCCGGGTTCTGGACTCTTCCACCTTCAGGAACATCCTTCTTGTATCTACCAAGTACAGACTTGTTGGAATTTTCGAGGTTTATGTGGGATCTCCTTCATTTTTCTAAACTCCAGTGAATGTAATCTCAAAAAACTCAATCTCTCCTCATCCTCAGTCCCACCACCCCATTATACACCCGCCCCATTATACACCCGCCCCATTGTACACCCGTACCATTGTACACCCGTACCATTGTACATTCGCCCCTTTGTACATTCACCCATTGTACACTCCTCCATTGTACACCGCCCCATTGTACACCACCCCATTGTACACCCGCCCCATTGTACACCGCCCCATTGTACACCGCCCCATTGTACACCCGCCCCATTGTACACCCGCCCCATTGTACACCCGCCCCATTGTACACCCGCCCCATTGTACACCCGCCCCATTGTACACCCGCCCCATTGTACACCCGCCCCATTGTACACCGCCCCATTGTACACCGCCCCATTGCACACCACCCCATTGTACACCGCCCCATCGTACACCCGCCCCATTGTACACCGCCCTATTGTACACCGCCCCATTGTACACCACCCCATTGTACACCGCCCCATTGTACACCCGCCCCATCGTACACCCGCCCCATTGTACACCGCCCTATTGTACACCGCCCCATTGTACACCACCCCATTGTACACCGCCCCATTGTACACCCGCCCCATTGTACACCACCCCATTGTACACCACCCCATTGTACACCCGCCCCATTGTACACCACCCCCGTACACCCGCCCCATTGTACACCGCCCCATTGTACACCCGCCCCATTGTACACCACCCCATTGTACACCACCCCATTGTACACCGCCCCATTGTACACCCGCCCCATTGTACACCCGCCCCATTGTACACCACCCCATTGTACACCGCCCCATTGTACACCCGCCCCATTGTACACCACCCCATTGTACACCACCCCATTGTACACCGCCCCATTGTACACCCGCCCCATTGTACACCCGCCCCATTGTGCACCGCCCCATTGTACACCGCCCCATTGTACACCCGCCCCATTGTACACCACCCCCGTACACCCGCCCCATTGTACACCGCCCCATTGTACACCCGCCCCATTGTACACCACCCCATTGTACACCGCCCCATTGTACACTCACCTCATTCAGTCTAGTTAGGAGTCAATTTTGCCTTCACCCCCAACCCCTTCCCTGCTCTGTGACTCCTATTCCATAAACCTTTTCCTGTAATCACTCACCTGTCGCCCCATTGTACACTCACGCATTATACACCCGCCCCATTGTACACCGCCCCATTGTACACCCCATTGTACACCGCCCCATTGTACACCCGCCCCATTGTACACCGCCCCATTGTACACCCGCCCCATTGTACACCGCCCCATTGTACACCCGCCCCATTGTACACCCGCCCCATTGTACACCGCCCCATTGTACACCCGCCCCATTGTACACCGCCCCATTGTACACCCGCCCCATTGTACACCGCCCCATTGTACACCCGCCCCATTGTACACCGCCCCATTGTACACCCGCCCCATTGTACACCGCCCCATTGTACACCGCCCCATTGTACACCACCCCATTGTACACCGCCCCATTGTACACCCGCCCCATTGTACACCACGCCATTGTACACCGCCCCATTGTACACCGCCCCATTGTACACCCGCCCCATTGTACACCACGCCATTGTACACCGCCCCATTGTACACCCGCCCCATTGTACACCCGCCCCATTGTACACCGCCCCATTGTACACCCCATTGTACACCGCCCCATTGTACACCCGCCCCATTGTACACCGCCCCATTGTACACCCGCCCCATTGTACACCGCCCCATTGTACACCCGCCCCATTGTACACCACGCCATTGTACACCGCCCCATTGTACACCCGCCCCATTGTACACCGCCCCATTGTACACCCGCCCCATTGTACACCGCCCCATTGTACACCCGCCCCATTGTACACCCGCCCCATTGTACACCGCCCCATTGTACACCCGCCCCATTGTACACCGCCCCATTGTACACCCGCCCCATTGTACACCGCCCCATTGTACACCCGCCCCATTGTACACCACGCCATTGTACACCGCCCCATTGTACACCGCCCCATTGTACACCCGCCCCATTGTACACCACGCCATTGTACACCGCCCCATTGTACACCCGCCCCATTGTACACCGCCCCATTGTACTCCCGCCCCATTGTACACCACCCCATTGTACACCCGCCCCATTGTACACCGCCCCATTGTACACCCGCTTGCCCTTTTGTTTCGAGCGGAGCAAGCTGAGAGGAGCGACTTGTGGAGGGAGCTTTTTACTGGTAAGAGTTTCACTTGCTGTATCTGATTTTTACCGGGGTTTTTGTTTTTAAAAGTTTATTATTTTTAACGGTAAAAGCGAAGGTAGGCCGCGGGGTGACCTGGAAAGGGGTCATTTAGCGCGTGAGGTTTTAAAAGGCAGGCCGCACTATTCAGCGGGCAGCAGAGTGAGCAGGTAGCAGAGTGAGAGCTGAAGGGCTTTGGTTCAATGGGCTTAGGAGGAAACGGGCGAGGGAGGGTAGGTTTAAAGAAAAAATAATAATTTTGTTTTGTGTTTTTCAACTTTTAAATCTTAGTTCTTTCCCTGTGGAATCTGAGGAAAAGGGGCAGTATGAATGTGAAGCCAGTTTGCTGTTCTCAGTGCCGGATGTGGGAGGTCGTGGAGTCTCATAGCCTCACAGAAGTGCATATCTGTGCTGGGTGCGTCGAGCTGCGGCTCCTAAGGGACCAAATTAGGGAACTGGAGGTGCAGTTCGAGGACATTCGTCTGGTCCAGGGAAAGCGAGGAGGTGATAGATAGGAGTTATAGGCAGGTGGTCACACCGGGGCCACAAGAGGCAGGCAAGTGGGTCACAGTCAGGAAAGGGAAAAGTCAGGTGGTAGAGAGTACCCCAGTGGTTGTGCCCCTTCAAAATAAGTACTCTTGTTTGAGTACTGTTGGGATGGACAGCCCACCTGGTGGAAGCAGCAGTGGTCGTACCTCCGGCACGGAGTCCGGCCTTGTAGCACAGAAGGGTAAGGAAAGGAGGAGGAAGGCAGTGGTGATCGGGGACTCTACAGTGAGGGGGTCAGACAGGCGTTTTTGTGGAGGAAGTCGAGAAACGCGGATGGTGGTTTGCCTCCCTGGAGCCGGGATCAGGGATGTTTCCGACAGGGTCCAAGAAATCCTTAAGTGGGAGGGAGAGGAGCCAGAGGTCGTGGTGCATACTGGTACCACTGACATAGGCAGGGAAGGGGTTATGAAAAGAGAATATAGGAAGTTAGGTAGGGAGTTAAGAAGAAGGAACGCAAAGGTCGTAATCTCGGGATTGCTGCCTGTGTCACGAGACAGTGAAGGAAGGAACGGAATAAGGTGGAGGATGAATGAGTGGCTGAGGGATTGGAGCAGGGGGCAGGGATTCAGGTTCCTGGATCATTGGGACCTCTTTAGGGGCAGGTGCGACCTGTACAAAAAGGACGGGTTTCACTTAAATCCCAGGGGGACCAATATCCTGGCGGGAAGGTTTGCTAAGGTTACTGGGGAGTGTTTAAACGAGAATGGTTGGGGGGTGGGAATCAAAATGAGGTGACTGGGAGAGAGGAGCTTAGCTTAAAAATGAAAGGGGCTTGTCGACAGTGTGAGAGGGAGGATAGGCAGGTGATGGAGAAGGGGAGCGCTCAGACCGAAGCGTTGAGATGTGTTTATTTTAACGCAAGGAGTGTAGTTAACAAAATGGATGAGCTTAGAGCGTGGATCACTACTTGGAAGTGTGATGTGGTGGCCATTACAGAGACTTGGTTATCTCAGGGACAGGACTGGATACTTCCAGTGCCGAGTTTCAGATGTTTCAGGAGGGACAGGGAAGGAGGCAAAAGGGGTGGGGGAGTGGCACTGTTGATCAGGGATAGTGTTTCGGCTGTAGAAAAGATGGATGCCACAGAGGGATTGTCTACGGAATCTCTGGGGTGGAGGTTCGCAACAGGAAGGGGTTGTGATGAACCATCGTTGGTTCCCACTGGATAGTACTGAGCCAGGGTCTGGCCAGTACTACAAGGATGTACATATGTTACTGTTGGGTTGTGCTACTTGTTGCTGTTGGGGTTAGGGTGGGGTTGTTATACCTCCTGGGAGAGGTATAAAAGTCCCTGCTCTGGCTGGGACCCCTCAGTCTGGGATAGTCTATATAATTATTGGCTGCTTCATTACAGTAAATAAAAGCCTTTATTTCCCGAGCATCTAGCCTCGTGTTTGATAATGCGCATCAATTTTATTTACTGTTGTTAAACTCTCGCCGAAAAAAAAAGAGAGTATGGAGCAGATCCTGAAGCCGGAATGCCTTACAATAGATCCACGTGCGGTGGGCGCCTCTAACACCTTCGACCACTGGCTGAAGTGCTTCGAAGACTACCTGGCAGCCTCCGCAGCGGTCACCACAGATGATGACAGACTCCAGGTCCTCCATGCGAGGGTAAGCGACACAGTCTACCTCACGATCCGTGCGGCCATCGATTATACAAAGGCCCTCGAGCTTCTGAAGAAGCGTTATATCAAACCGCCCAATGAAATACATGCTCGTTACCTCTTAGCCACTCGACGACGGCAGTCTGGCGAAACGATGGAGGAATATGCGAACGAGCTCCTACAGCTAGCCAGGGGCTGTAACTGCAAAGCTGTGTCGGCTGAGCAGAGCATGAACGACCTCGCCCGAGATGCGTTTGTGGCGGGAGTCGGATCGTCGTACATTCGACTTAAACTGAGAGATCTGACACCTGCCCAGGTTCATTCCCTAATACCAAATCAAGTACAGCCTCTCCTCTTGTAGGCTTATCCACATACTGTGTCAGGAAGCTCTCCTGAACACACCTAACAAACTCCTCCCCATCTCAAACCCCTTACCCTAGGGATATTCCAATCGATATTTGGGAAATTAAAATCTCCCATCACGACCACTCTGTTATTATCATGTCTCTCCAGGATCTGATTCTCAATCTGTTCCTCCACATCCCTGCTACTATTGGGCGGCCTATAGAAATCACCCAGTAAAGTTATTGACCCCTGATGCGCGTTATCCAGGCAATCGAGCTAGCAGAGATGCTGGAGACGGCCTCCAAAAGCCTAGTATTGTATCCTGAAGACCACGTGGAGACAACGTGGCAGGAGCAGTCGCCAATCCCTCCTCGTCCCTCGGGTTCGAAATGCTGCGTAATGGCATGCTCATACTCGGGCCAGACGACGGCAGCAGCTCCGGGCGGCCCGCGGTGTTACTTCTGTGGGGGAGCGAAGCATACTCGGCAACGGTGTCCCTCTAAGGCTGCGTTGTGCTCCGCCTGCGGTAAGAAAGGGCACTATTCGAAAGTGTGCCTATCTAAATCTAGGAACGGCAGTGCGGCCTGCGATTCTTCAGAGCTTGGCTCTTCATCGTCGAAATCATCGAGGGGTTCGTCCACGTGCGAGGCCAGGACGACGCCATTACGGTCGACGGAGTCGGAGGTGTGTGACCACCAGGGGTCGCTGAGTTTGGCGCCATCACCCACGTGCGACTTATGGGAGCGGCCATGTTGGTCGGCACCGACCGCGAACGACCAGCAGGGGTCCTCCTCGTCGATTTCAGCTGCCTGCAGTGGCGCTCAGGAACCAACGGTGGCGTCGATCATCCTGGACCAGGCCAAGCCTCATAGACTTGACAAATCTATGATGAATATCCAGCTTGCCTGAGTCCAGAGGATGGTCGCCACTGCAGGGCGTGTCAGGACCCCATGGACTACCGTCACCTCAGGGTCAACCGGCCTGTGAGTCCGTGGAAGAACAGCTGGATGCCGCCTTGGGGAGAACGCCACCGCAAGTGCCTACTCCGGTGTCACCGCCGGTATTGAGGAGGTCACAACGACGGTGCGGTCCCCCTGACCGTCTGAACTTATAGACTGATAACACTTTATTCTGTTTTTGTCCCCCGCCGGTCTTTGTTCTCAAAGGAGGGGTGAATGTGGTGAACCATCGTTGGTTCCCACTGGATAGTACTGAGCCAGGGTCTGGCCAGTACTACAAGGATGTACATATGTTACTGTTGGGTTGTGCTACTTGTTGCTGTTGGGGTTAGGGTGGGGTTGTTACACCTTTGTACTGTAGTGTTGTGGTACATCCCAGTCGGGCTCCGCCTCCTGGGAGAGGTATAAAAGTCCCTGCTCTGGCTGGGACCCCTCAGTCTGGGATCGTGTATATAATTATTGGCTGCTTCATTACAGTAAATAAAAGCCTTTATTTCCCGAGCATCTAGCCTCGTGTTTGATAACGCGCATCAGGGGTCAATAACTTTACTGGGTGATTTCTATAGGCCGCCCAATAGTAGCAGGGATGTGGAGGAACAGATTGAGAATCAGATCCTGGAGAGACATGATAATAACAGAGTGGTCGTGATGGGAGATTTTAATTTCCCAAATATCGATTGGAATATCCCTAGGGTAAGGGGTTTGAGATGGGGAGGAGTTTGTTAGGTGTGTTCAGGAGAGCTTCCTGACACAGTATGTGGATAAGCCTACAAGAGGAGAGGCTGTACTTGATTTGGTATTAGGGAATGAACCTGGGCAGGTGTCAGATCTCTCAGTGGGAGAGCATTTTGGGGATAGTGATCATAACTCTATCTCCTTTACATGAGCATTGGAGAGAGATAGGATCAGTCAAGCTAGGAAAGTGTTTATTTGGAGTAAGGGCAATTATGAGGCTATTGGGCAGGAAATTAGAGGCATAAATTGGAAGGAGGTTTTCTCAGGGAAATGTACAGAAGAAATGTGGCAAATTTTCAAGGTAAATTTGTCTAGAGCTCTGCACAGCAACGTCCCAATGAGACAGGGTAGTTATTGTAGGTTACAGGTAGGTTATGGTAGGTGCACGAAAGCTGTAACGAATTTAGTCAAGAAGAAATGAAAAGCCTACAAAAGGTTCAGGGAGCTAGGTAATGTTAGAAATCTAGAAGAGTATACGACTAGTAGGAAGGAACTTAAGAGGGAAATTAGAAGAGCAAGAAGGGGTCATGAGAAGGCCTTGTCAGACAGGATAAAGGAAAACCCCAAGGCATTCTACAAGTATGTTAAGAGCAAGAAGATAAGATGTGAAGGAGTAGGACCTATCAAATGTGACGGTGGGAAAGTCTGTATAGAACCTGTAGAAATAACAGAGGTACTCAATGAATACTTCAGTTTCACAGTGGAAGAGGATCTTGGTAGTTGCAGTGCAGACTTGCAGTGGACTGAGAAGATTGAGCATGTGGACATTAGGAAAGAGGATGCGTTGGAGCTTTTGAAAAGCATCAAGTTAGATAAATCGCCGGGACCAGATGGGATGTACCCCAGGTTACTGTGGGAGGCAAGGGAAGAGATTGCTGAGCCTCTGGCGATGATCTTTGCGTCATCAATGGAGACGAGAGAGGTTCCGGAGGATTGGAGGATTGCGAATGTGGTTCTATTATTCAAGAAAGGGAGAAGAGATAGCCCAGGAAATTATAGACCAGTGAGTCTAACCTCAGTGGTTGGTAAGTTGATGGAGAAGATCCTGAGAGGCAGGAATAGTATGATCAGAAATAGCCAGCACGGCTTTGTCCAAGGCAGATCATGCCTTACGAGCCTAATTGAATTTTTTGAAGATGTAACTAGACACATAGACGAGGGAAGAACGGTAGATGTGGTTTATATGGATTTCAGAAAGGCGTCTGATAAGGTGCCCCATGCAAGGCTTTTTGAGAAAGTGAAGGGGCATGGGATACAAGGGGACATTGCTTTGTGGATTCAGAACTGGCTTGCCCACAGAAGGCAAAGAGTGGTTGTAGGTGGGTCTTTTTCAGCATGGAGGTCGGTCACCAGTAGAGTGTCCCAGGGGTCTGTTCTGGGACCCTTGCTCTTTGTGATTTTTATAAATGACCTGGATGAGGAAGTGGAAGGATGGGTTGGCAAGTTTGCTGATGACACAAAGGTTGGTGGGGTTGTGGATAGTGTAGAGGAATGTCAGCAGTTGCAACGAGACATAGGTAAGATGCAAGACTGGGCGGAGAAGTGGCAGATGGACTTCAACCCAGTTAAGTGTGTGGTGGTTCATTTTGGCAAGTCGAATAGGATGAAAGAATATAATATTAAGGGTAAGATGCTTGGCAGTGTGGAAGATCAATAGGATCTTGAGGTCCGGGTTCATAGGACGCTCAAAGCAGCGTCGCAGGTAGAGGCTGTGGTTAAGAAGGCGTATGGAATACTGGCCTTCATCAATAGAGGAATTGAGTTTAGAAATCGGGAGATAATGCTGCAGCTGTATAGGACCCTGGTCAGACCCCACCTGGAGTACTGTGCCCAGTTCTGGTCGCCTCATTACAGAAAGGATGTGGAAGCCATAGAAAGGGTGCAGAGGAGATTTACAAGGATGTTGCCTGGATTAGGTGACATGCCTTGTGAGGATAGGTTGAGAGAGCTAGGTCTTTTCTCCTTGGAGAAGCGAAGGATGAGAGGTGACCTGATAGAGGTGTATAAGATGTTGAGAGGTATTGATAGAGTGGTTTCTCAGAGGCTTTTACCCAGGGCTGAAATGGTTGCCACAAGAGGTCACAGGTTTAGGGTGCTGGGGAGTAGGTCCAGAGGAGATGTTAGGGGTAAGTTTTTCACTCAGAGAGTGGTGGGTGCGTGGAATCGGCTGCCGGTAGTGGTGGTGGAGGCGGATTCGATAGGGTCTTTTCAGAGACTTTTGGATAAGTTCATGGAAGTTAGTAAGATAGAGGGTTATAGGTAAGCCTAGTAGGTAGGGACATGTTCGGCGCAACTTGTGGGCCAAAGGGCCTGTTTGTGCTGTAGCTTTTCTATGTTCTATGTTCTACACCCGTCCCATTGTACACAAGTCCCATTGTACACCTGCCCCATTGTACACCTGCCCCATTGTACACCTGCCCCATTGTATACCCGCCCATTGTACACTCGCCCCGTTGTACACTCACCCATGTACACACATCCCATTGTACACCCATACCATTGTACACTCGCCATTTTGTACACTCGCACCTTTGTACACTTGCCCATTGTACACTCCCCCATTGTACACCGCCCCTTTGTACACTCACCCATTGTACACCCGTCCCATTGTACACCCGTACCATTGTACACTCGCCACTTTGTACATTCGCCCCTTTATACACTCACCCATTGTACACTCGTCCATTGTACACTCGTCCATTGTACACCGCCCCATTGTACACCGCCCCATTGTACACCGCCCCATTGTACACCCGCCCCATTGTACACCCGCTCCATTGTACATCCGCCCCATTGTACACCTGCTCCATTGTACACCGCCCCATTGTACACCGCCCCATTTTACACCCGCCCCATTTTACACCCGCCCCATTGTACACCCGCCCCATTGTACACCCGCTCCATTGTACATCCGCCCCATTGTACACCTGCTCCATTGTACACCTGCTCCATTGTACACCTGCTCCATTGTACACCTGCCCCATTGTACACCCCCATTGTACACCGCTCCATTGAACACTGCCCCATTGTACAGCCCCCCATTGTACACCCACCCCATTGAACACCGCCCCATTGTACACTCGCCATTTTGTACACTCGCACCTTTGTACACTTGCCCATTGAACACTCCCCCATTATACACTCACCTCATTGTACACTTGCCCCTTTGTATACTTGCCCCTTTGTACACTCACCCATTGTACACCCGCCCCATTGTACACCCGCCCCATTGTACACCCGCCCCATTGTACACCTGCCCCATTGTACACCCCCATTGTACACCGCTCCATTGAACACTGCCCCATTGTACAGCCCCCCATTGTACACCCACCCCATTGAACACCGCCCCATTGTACACTCGCCATTTTGTACACTCGCACCTTTGTACACTTGCCCATTGAACACTCCCCCATTGTACACCGCCCCATTGTACACTCACCTCATTGTACACTTGCCCCTTTGTATACTTGCCCCTTTGTACACTCACCCATTGTACATCCGTACCATTGTACACTCGCCACTTTGTACATTTGCCCCTTTATACACTCACCCATTGTACACTCGTCCATTGTACACTCGTCCATTGTACACCGCCACATTGTACACCGCCCCATTGTACACCGCCCCATTGTACACTCACCTCATTGTACACTTGCCCCTTTGTATACTCGTCCCTTTGTACACTCACCCATTGTACACCCGCCCCATTGTGCACTCACCCATTGCACACTCGCCCCATTGTGCACTCACCCATTGCACACTCACCCCATTGTACACTTGCCCCATTGTACACCTGCTCCATTGTACACCCGCCCCATTGTACACCCGCCCTATTGTACACCCGCCCCATTGTACACCCGCCCCATTGTACACCCGCTCCATTGTACATCCGCCCCATTGTACACCTGCTCCATTGTACACCTGCCCCATTGTACACCCCCATTGTACACCGCTCCATTGAACACTGCCCCATTGTACAGCCCCCCATTGTACACCCACCCCATTGAACACCGCCCCATTGTACACTCGCCATTTTGTACACTCGCACCTTTGTACACTTGCCCATTGAACACTCCCCCATTATACACTCACCTCATTGTACACTTGCCCCTTTGTATACTTGCCCCTTTGTACACTCACCCATTGTACACCCGCCCCATTGTACACCCGCCCCATTGTACACCTGCCCCATTGTACACCCCCATTGTACACTGCTCCATTGAACACTGCCCCATTGTACAGCCCCCCATTGTACACCCACCCCATTGAACACCGCCCCATTGTACACTCGCCATTTTGTACACTCGCACCTTTGTACACTTGCCCATTGAACACTCTCCCATTGTACACCGCCCCATTATACACTCACCTCATTGTACACTTGCCCCTTTGTATACTTGCCCCTTTGTACACTCACCCATTGTACATCCGTACCATTGTACACTCGCCACTTTGTACATTTGCCCCTTTATACACTCACCCATTGTACACTCCTCCATTGTACACCGCCCCATTGTACACCGCTCCATTGTACACCGCTCCATTGTACACCACTCCATTGTACACCGCCCCATTGTACACCCGCCCCATTGTACACTCACCTCATTGTACACTTGACCCTTTGTACTCTTGCCCCTTTGTATACTCGCCCCTCTGTATACTCGCCCCTTTGTACACTCACCCATTGTACACTGCCCCATTGTACACCGCCCCATTGTACACTCACCTCATTGTACACTTGACCCTTTGTATACTCGCCCCTTTGTACACTCACCCATTGTACACCCGCCCCATTGTACACCCGCCCCATTGTACACCCGCCCCATTGTACACCCGCCCCATTGTACACCTGCCCCATTGTACACCCCCATTGTACGCCCCTATTGTACACCGCTCCATTGAACACTGCCCCATTGTACAGCCCCCCATTGTACACCCACCCCATTGAACACCGCCCCATTGTACACTCGCCATTTTGTACACTCGCACCTTTGTACACTTGCCCATTGAACACTCCCCCATTGTACACCGCCCCATTGTACACTCACCTCATTGTACACTTGCCCCTTTGTATACTTGCCCCTTTGTACACTCACCCATTGTACATCCGTACCATTGTACACTCGCCACTTTGTACATTTGCCCCTTTATACACTCACCCATTGTACACTCGTCCATTGTACACTCGTCCATTGTACACCGCCACATTGTACACCGCCCCATTGTACACCGCCCCATTGTACACCGCCCCATTTTACACCCGCCCCATTTTACACCCGCCCCATTGTAGACTTGCCCCTTTATACACTCATCCATTGTACACCCGCCCCATTGTACACCGCCCCATTGTACACCCGCCCCATTGTACACCCGCCCCATTGTACACCCGCCCCATTGTACACTCACCTCATTGTACACTTGCCCCTTTGTATACTCGTCCCTTTGTACACTCACCCATTGTACACCCGCCCCATTGTGCACTCACCCATTGCACACTCGCCCCATTGTACACCTGCTCCATTGTACACCTGCCCCATTGTACACCCCTCCCATTGTTCAGCCCCATTGTACACCCACCCCTTTGTACACCCGCCCTATTGTACACCCGCCCCATTGTACACCGCCCCATTGTACACCGCCCCATTGTACACCGCCCCATTGCACACTCGCCCCATTGTACACCTGCCCCATTGTACACCCGCCCCATTGTACACCCGCCCCATTGGACACCTGCCCTATTGTACACCCGTCCCATTGTACACCCGCCCCATTGAATACCGCCCCATTGTACAGCCCCCCATTGTACATCACCCATTGTATGCTTGCCCCTTTGTACACCCGCCTCATTGTACACTATCACCATTGTACACCCGCCCCATTGTACACTATCACCATTGTACACCCGCCCCATTGTACACTGTCCCCATTGTATACTGTCCCATTGTACACTCGCCCTATTGTACACCCGCCCCATTGTACATCCGCCCCATTGTACACCCGCCCCATTGTACACTCGCCCCATTGTACACCCGCCCCATTGTACACCCGCCCCACTGTACACTCGCCCCATTGTACACCCGCCCCATTGTACACCCGCCCCATTGTACACCCGCCCCATTGTACACCCGCTCCATTGTACACCCGCCCAATTGTACACCCGCCCCATTGTACACTCGCCCCATTGTACACCCGCCCCATTGTACACCCGCCCCATTGTACACTCGCCCCATTGTACACCCGCCCCATTGTACACTCGCCCCATTGTACGTGCACCCTGAAATTTCACAGTTTGTGAACAAGGTAATAGTCAGTTGCCTTTAAGTATTGTTTGGTGTTTGAGAAAAACATTGCCAGCATTGTGTTTGCAAACAGAGTGTGTTGTCATGTTCTCTATTTCACTGCATGTTTGTATATTGATCACAGTAACAGGTCAGTAGCGTTCAGCTGGGCCTGTCAATGTACAGCTCCAGACTAACTGGTAACCAGCTGTTTGTTTAGGCCAGTGCTTGCAGCAACAAGGGAAATTCTAAATTTCAGAGTTTGATTTTCATTGGCATTGAAATGCTCGGCGGATTTGGCCGGTTGCTATGGTGAAGCATCACAGTAGCCGTTGTCAGGCAACCATCTGTAATAATCAGTGGATTCTTTCGGAATGATTGTGTCTCGTTATTGTCCTGCTGTAGAAGCCAGTGCCTTTCTTCTCCTTGTCTTTCTGCTTAGAAACAAGCACGCCAATGGAAACGGGTCCAGACACAGACACATTGGTTTACAGAGAGCCACAGTCTGTGTCAGGTCACTGAACTGTGTGCCATTGCTGCCAGGTACTGTCTAAGCCTCATAGTGTTACCTTCACATAGTGGGAGCAGAGCATAACGTGACAGGGACAACATTCTGAAATAGTTACTGTTCTGTAATAGACAAAACCTTGGCTCCTGCATTGTCTGATGCAGGATTGGTGAATTCCGATTGGCTGCTTCATAAGAGAATGTGTGATCGAGAGGCCTGAAACATTTCGCACCCTTGGCTTCGGAATTAGTGAGAAAGTGAGTGATTCCAAATAAACCTGTTGGACTATAACCGAGTGTGGTGAGACTTCTTACTGAAAGAATGAGGACTGAGATCGTCCTGGGGATAACCAACTGCACCCCCACACACACAGCCCACCCCCATTGTCCCACTCCCACACAACCCCGCCCCCCCCACACAGCCCGACTCCCACACACACATGCAGCCCCACCCCCACACACGCAGCCCCACCCCCACAGCCCCGGCCCCACACAAACAGCCCCCACACACAACCCCACCCCCACACAGACAGCCCCACCCCCCACACACACAGCCCTGCCCCCACACAGACAGCCCCACCCCCCACACACACAGCCCCGCCCCCACCCAACCTTGCCCCCCCACACAGACCCACTCCCACACACTCACAGCCCTGCCCCATAGTCCCACCCCTACACAGCCCTGCCCCCACGCACATCCCCACCCCCACAAACAGCCCCACCCCCCACACACACACACAGTCCTGCCCCCACACACAGCCCCACCCCCACACACAGCCCCACCCCCCACACACAGCCCCACCCCCCACACACAGCCCTACCCCTCACACACAGCCCCACACACACACACAGCCCTGCCCCCACACACAGCCCCACCCCCTACACACAGCCCCACCCCCACACACAGCCCCACCCCCCACACACAGCCCCACCCCCCACACACAGTCCCACCCCCACACACAGCCCCACGCCCCACACACAGCCCCACCCCCCACACACAGCCCCACCCCCACACACAGCCCCACCCCCACACACAGCCCCACCCCCACACACAGCCCCACCCCCCACACACAGCCCCACCCCCCACACACAGCCCCACCCCCCACACACAGCCCCACCCCTCACACACACACAGCCCCACCCCCCACACACAGCCCCACCCCCCACACACAGCCCTACCCCCCACACACACACAGCCCCACCCCCACCCCCACACACAGCCCCACCCCCCACACACAGCCCCACCCCCCACACACAGCCCTATCTCTCACACACAGCCCCACACCCCCACACACACACCCCAAGCCCCACCCCCACACACAGCCCCACTCCCCACACACAGCCCCACACTCCCACACACACACACACAGTCTTGCCCCCACACACACAGCCTCACCCCCCACCCCACACATATAGCCCGACTCCCACACATAGCCCCACCCCACGCACACAGCCCCGCCCCCCCACACACAGCCCGCCTCCATTCTCGGACAGCATGGCCAAGTTGCCGCACCCACCTAACTTCACCTGCGCCCAGTACCAGCCTCTTTATTGATTTGATTTATTATTGTCACATGTATTAACATACAGTGAAAAGTATTGTTTCTTGCGCGCTATACAGACAAAGCATACCGTTCATAGAGAAGGAAACACGAGTGCAGAATGTAGTGTTACAGTTATAGCTAGGGTGTAGAAAAAGATCAACTTAATGCAAGGTAAGTCCATTCAAAAGTCTGACAGCAGCAGGAAGAAACTGTTCTTGAGTCGGTTGGTACGTGGCCTCAGACTTTTGTATCTTTGTCCCGAAGGAAAAAGGTGGAAGAGAGAATGTCCGGGGTGTGTGGGGTCCTTAATTATGCTGCCTGCTTTTCCCGAGGCAGCGGGAAGTGTAGACAGAGTCAATGGATAGGAGGCTGGTTTGAGTGATGGACTGGGCTGGGCTTCGTTCACAACCAGTTTCTTGCGATCTTGGACAGATTAGGAGCCATACCAAGCTGTGATACAACCAGAAGGAATGCTTTCTATGGTGCGTCTGTCCCTGCCCTCACCTCAACCCAGCCTCACCTCATCCTCCATTCATCCCAGCCCCACACTCATCTCATACTCTTCCTGCCATCCCATAATCTTTACTCTGAGTCACTTGTTGGTATTGTCACAGGACTAGTAATCCAGAGACCCAGGGTAATGATCTGTGGACCCAGGTTCAAATCCTACCACACAGATGGTGAAATTCAAATCTAATTAAAGTCTGGAATTAAAAGTCTGACGATGACCATGACAAATTGTCATTTGTCAGAAAAACCCATCTGGTTCACTAATGTCCTTTAGGGAAGGAAATCTGCCGTCCTTATCTGGTCTGGCCCACATGTGACTCCAGACCCACAGCAATATGGTTAACTCTCAACTGCCCTCTGGAATGAAGGACAGTTAGGGATGGGCAATAAATGCTGGCTCAGCCAGCAATGCCCATTCCCATTATCACCCTCATTATCACACACCATCACACTCTACCCTCCTGTCTCTCTCTGTTTCCTGCTCTCTCTTCCCCCACTCTTGCATTCCCATTCCTCCTGTATCACACACACACCTCCACGTTACATCACCCTCTCCACTCGCACACACCACACCCCTTCCTGCAGCTGAGCTTGGGACTGAACTGGATTGAATATCGAGGGAAACCAGATGCAGAATATTACGGTTTGAAATCTGAGGAGAGTGTTAAGAATTCCTTGTAAACTCCACCTTCCAGTTCAAACTGAGGGAAGATGTGTGCAGTGCTCTGAGGGAAACTTCCAGAAGAGTGGAAAGTTGTCCTGTGGAAGCTAAATTGTTCCACTGACATGAAGTAGACACAAATGTTTGTGAAAGGCAGTCCCGGAACTGGCGAACCTGGAGAGAAGCACCTTAACATTTAGTAATTGCTCGTGGAGTGTGGAACAGGAGTGCTGTGTGTGTGTCTCACTGCTCCCAGACTGGAGACACTACGTTGTTAGGCAATAACTCCGCTTGCTGCTCACTACACTCCAGGGGCAGCTGGAACACATTAGGTAAAAGCTACACTTCATCTTGAACTGTGGAGCTTTGAGCTGAGGTGAAAACACACAGCCGACACGTCGACTGGGCCCTTGGCCACACTTCAAAGCTGACATTCCCGGGCCGTGTGACTTCTGAAAGATTCTTTGAGTTCTGGTGGATCTGGTTTGAATATTGCAAAGTGACAGGAAACCTCCTTTGACGTGCTTGCTGAAATGGTTTCTTGTCAACTCTGTAAACATCACCAAAAAGCTCTTTTATCCTTCAGAAAGAAAATAAAAGCAAGCAGAATGAATTTCCATTCCCAATGAGTGTTTGTTGCCCAGAACAGAGTCTGGTCTCAGTACAGTTTCACTGCACAGTTAACTCCACATAGACGCACAGCCTACTAAAGCAAACTGCCACCCAGCGAATGTTAAATGGGAGCCTTTATTCCGTTAGTTACCTGTATTTTTAAACAGAAGTGCGAGACTGGGCCTTCTTTATAACCAGGGCTGTGACTGATCCATTAATACTAGTAATATAGAGTCACAAAGGTTTTCTCTTTTCCCATGTTGAAGACACTCAGTCCCACTAGAGCAAGATTTCACGGGATTTTAACCCTGAAGGATTAACCAGTTTCAAATGACTGGCAATAAACAAGAGTCCGATTTGAGATAGTGGACCTGAAGAGTGATAGTTACAAGGAAATTCAACAGAGGTTTTTGAAATTAAAGTAAGTTTAGGCACAGGGACTGGTGAGAGATTATTTTCGTTGGTTGGCGATTTAGTGTTGAGGGTGGATCGAGTTAAGATTATTAGAAAGTGAGGTGCGTGTTTTTGAACCAATGGCTCAGGTCTAAGCTCTGCAGTCACACCAATCCAGACAATTAAACAATGGACTGGAGGAGGAAGAGGGAGAGTCCACAAATATCCCCATCCTCAATGCTGAAGGAATCAAACTTGTGAATGCAAAAGACAAGGCAACTGTCTTCACCCAGAAGTGTGTGATTCATATCTCGGCCTCTTCCTGGGGTCCCCAGTTTAGGAACATACAAATTAGGAGCAGGAATCAGCTATTTGGCCCCTAGAGTCTGCTCTGCTATTCTGCTATTCAATAAGATCATAGCTCATCTGTTTGTAACCTCAACTCCACATTCCCGCCCACCACCGATAACCTTTCAACTCCTTGCTTATCAAGAATCTATCTCCTTCCGCATTAAAAATATTCAATTACTCTGCTTCCTCCATCTTTTGAGGAAGAGAGATCCAAAGACTCCTGATTGTCAGAGATGAAACAATTCTGCTCACCACAGATGTTAGTCTTCGCCCAATTTGATTCACTCCACGTGATATCAAGAAATGGCGGAAGGCACTGGATACTGCAAGGGCAATAGGCCCTGACGATATTCCAGCAATAGTACTGAAGACTTGTGCTCCAGAACTTTCCACACCCCTAGCCAAACTGTTCCAGTCCAGTCACAACACTGGTGTTTACCCGGCAATGTGGAAAATTGCCCAGGTATGTCCTGTACACAAGAAACAGGACAGATCCAACCCGGCCAATTACCGTCCCATCAGTCTACTCTGGAAAAGTGATGGAAGGGGTCAGCAACAGTGCTATCAAGCAGCAATTACTCAGCAATAAGCTGCTCAAAGGTGCTCAAGTTTGAGTTTAGCCGTGCCACAGCCCTGGACAAAAAGGTTGAATAGAAAGGTGATAAGTGACTGCCCTTGACATCAAGGCAGCATTTGGCTGAGTGTGGCATCAAAGTGCTCTAGCAAAGCTGGAATCAATGGGAATTGGGGAACACTCTCCGCTGGCTGGAGTCATACCTGACACAAAGGAAAATGGTTGTGGTGTTTGGAGACCAATCATCTCAGTTCCAGGACATCTCTGCAGGAGTCCCTCAGGCTAGTGTCCTAGGCCCAACCATCTTCAGCTGCTTCATCAATGACCTTCTCTCCATCATAAGGTTAGGAGTGGGGATGTTCACCGATGATTGCACAATGTTCAGCGCCATTCATGACTCCTCATATAACAAAGCAATTTGTGCCCAAATGCAATAAGACCAGGCTTGGGTTAGAAACCGGTGAGTAATATTTGTGCTCCACAAGTGCCAGGCAATGACCATTTTGAGCAAGAGAGAGATTGACCATCAGCTCCAGACAATCGGCCCATCAAATTTGTGCTGGCTCTCGGCAAACAACTTAACCCCACAAATATTCTCTCTTCCAATTACCTTCTAAAAGTCATGATTGAACCCACACCACCCCCACACTCTCAGACAGTCCGTCCCAGACACTAACCCCCCCACACTCTCAGACAGTCCGTCCCAGACACTAACCCCCCCCACACTCTCAGACAGTCCGTCCCAGACACTAACTCCCCCCACACTCTCAGACAGTCCGTACCAGACACTAACCCCCCCCACACTCTCAGACAGTCCGTCCCAGACACTAACCCCCCCCACACTCTCAGACAGTCCGTCCCAGACACTAACCCCCCCCACACTCTCAGACAGTCTGTCCCAGACACTAACCCTCCCCACACTTTCAGACAGTCCGTCCCAGACACTAGCCCCCCCACACTTTCAGCCAGTCCATCCCAGACACTAACCCACCCCCACACTCTCAGACAGTCTGTCCCAGACACTAACCCCCCACCCCACACTCTCAGACAGTCTGTCCCAGACACTACCCCCCCCCCACACTCTCAGACAGTCTGTCCAAGACACTAACCCCCTCCACACTCTCAGACAATCCACCCCAGACGCTAACCACTCTCTGTGTGAAAGTATTTTTTCTGGTATCTACTTTTGTTCTTTTGTTGATTATCTCCAATCTGCGTTCTCCAGTTCTCGACACTCCCACTAATGGGAACAATTTATCAGCATCACACAGGCCCTCATATATTCAAACACCTCCATCAAATCTCACCTCAGCCTTCACGGTATCTCAGCTTCTCCAATCTATCTCCCTAGCTGAAGCTTCTCATCCCTGGAACCATTCCCATGACCTTTCTGTAATTGCTTTACATCCTTCATAAACTGCAGTGCTCAGAACTGGATGCCAGACTCTAGCTCAGGATGAACAAGTGTTTCAGCATAAGCTGCTTGCTTTTGTACTCAGTGCCCCTATTTATGAAGCCTGGGACCCTGTGAACCTTTCAAACAGCTTTCTCAGCCTGTCCAGCCACCTTCAATGATTTGTACACAGACAGCCCGTCCCCCACCCTCCCCCCACCCCACCCTCTCAGACAGCCCGTCCCCCACCCTCCCCCCACCCCACCCTCTCAGACAGCCCGTCCCCCACCCTCCCCCCTCCCCACCCTCTCAGACAGCCCGTCCCCCACCCTCCCCCCACCCCACCCTCTCAGACAGCCCGTCCCCCACCCTCCCCCCACCCCACCCTCTCAGACAGCCCGTCCCCCACCCTCCCCCCACCCCACCCTCTCAGACAGCCTGTCCCCCACCCTCCCCCCACCCCACCCTCTCAGACAGCCCGTCCCCCACCCTCCCCCCACCCCACCCTCTCAGACAGCCCGTCCCCCACCCTCCCCCCACCCCACCCTCTCAGACAGCCCGTCCCCCACCCTCCCCCCACCCCACCCTCTCAGACAGCCCGTCCCCCACCCTCCCCCCTCCCCACCCTCTCAGACAGCCCAAATACCTCCGCTCCTTTATCTCATCAGGAATGTATCTTTTATTTTACATTGCCTCTCCTCAGTCTTCCTACCAAAATGAATCACTTTGTGTCTTGCTATGTTAGCTTTCATCGCTGTGCCTCCAGTCTGCCTAATGTCCTCTTGGCATCTGTCGCTAACCTCCTCACAGATCACTATGCTTCCAATATCGACAGTATGAAATCCTGAGTGGCAGTTTTAAAAAAATATAGACCAATATATATTGACAGATTGTTCAGAATTATCAACAGTGGCTTAGTTAAAATCTAACAGCTAAGAGATCTTTAAGAAAACACTAGCTGTGCTGTAGTACATCAACAATGAGTCAAATGTTCCACCTCAGTAACTGACCCACAGTCAGTAAAATTCTACAATGTCAGATACTCCCAGTAATGCATGGTTACAAAGACATGACCATTGCTGAATAGCCCACCGTTAACATTGGTTGGGGGTTACCTTTGAGCAGAAACTGAACTGTGACGATAAGAGCAGGTCAGAGACTGGGAATACTGAGGTGAGTAACTCACCTCCTGACTCCCCAAAATCTGTCCATCTCTATAAGATACAAGTCAGGAATGTGATGGAATACCCTCCTCTTGCCTGGATGAATGCAGCTCCAACAACACTCAGGAAGAATGACACCATCCAGGACAAAGCTGCCTGCTTGATTGGCACCCCATCCACAAACATTCACTCCCTGACGCACAGTGGCAGCAGTATGGACCATCTACAAGATGCACTGCAGGAATTCACCAAGGCTCCTTAGACAGCACCTTCCAAACCCACAACCACTACTTTCTTGAAGGACAAGGGCAGCAGATACATGGGAACACCACCACCTGGAATATCCTTTCCAAGTCACTCAGCACCCTGACTTGGAAATATATTGTCGTTCCTTCACTGTCACTGGGTGAAAATCTGGATATCCCTCCCTAACAGCACTGTGGGTATACCTACACCACATAGGTTGCAGTGGTTCAAGAAGGCAGCTCACCCACCACTTCTCAGAGGTAATTAGTGATGGGACATAAATGGTCTTCTGTGTGCTGCTGACATCCCACAATCGAGCTTAGAAAGTATGATGGATTAAATGGTTTCTTCTGTGTTGTCTGTCTTCATGAACTCCAGATCTTTATCAGACTGTTAAATTATGGAGCTGTTCCCTTTTCATGTCGTCATTTAATGAGGAGACCTAGTTAATGCATGTTGATATTTGACATTTGAAATTTTGTTAATTTCCTGACAGTTTCAATTAAGGAATGCCCAGGGGCTTAACTGTTTAAATATGTTCTCACTTGTTTTAGTTTAAATGTTCTTTATGTAAAATTCAAACAACTGATACAAGCTTCAAGGAAGATTCCACCCTATAATTTACTTCAATCATTTTTGGAGTAAGTGGTTCTGTAATCTCGATGATTAATCGAGCAGGAAAGAATATCTGGAGTCTGTCAGAATGTTGAAAATTTCCAAAGAGTTTTGCAGCCAATGAAGTACTTTGAAAGTGCCATTGTTGGAATGTAGGAAACACAGCAGCCAATTTCTTCCCCGCATTGCCCACAACCCACAGTTCGCCTGTTCTGGTGCTTTGGTTGATGGATAAATATTGGCCAGGTGCTGGCAGTAATTCTCTTACTCTTCTTTGTAATAATGCCATGGCGTCTTTTATGTCCACTTGCTGGAGCTGGAAGAGTTGGGGCGGCACGGTAGCACAGTGGTTAGCACTGCTGCTTCACAGCTCCAGGGTCCCGGGTTCGATTCCCGGCTCGGGTCACTGTCTGTGTGGAGTTTGCACCTTCTCCTCGTGTCTGCGTGGGTTTCCTCCGGGTGCTCCGGTTTCCTCCCACAGTCCAAAGATGTGCGGGTTAGGTTGATTGGCCAGGTTAAAAAAATTGCCCCTTAAGAGTCCTGAGATGCGTAGGTTAGAGGGATTAGCGGGTAAATATGTGGGGGTAGGGCCTGGGTGGGATTGTGGTCGGTGCAGACTCGATGGGCCGAATGGCCTCCTTCTGCACTGTAGGGTTTCTGTGATTCTGTGAGTTGCTCGCAGCGTGCCTGCGGTAACACTGAAGCCTGTCACAGTGATCCAGCACGTGACTAACACCTAATCAAACATTACATAGAACATAGAACATAGAACATTACAGCGCAGAACAGGCCCTTCGGCCCACGATGTTGCACCGACCAGTTAAAAAAAAACTGTGACCCTCCAACCTAAACCAATTTCTTTTCGTCCATGAACCTATCTACGGATCTCTTAAACGCCCCCAAACTAGGCGCATTTACTACTGATGCTGGCAGGGCATTCCAATCCCTCACCACCCTCTGGGTAAAGAACCTACCCCTGACATCGGTTCTATAACTACCCCCCCTCAATTTAAAGCCATGCCCCCTCGTGCTGGATTTCTCCATCAGAGGAAAAAGGCTATCACTATCCACCCTATCTAAACCTCTAATCATCTTATATGTTTCAATAAGATCCCCTCTTAGCCGCCGCCTTTCCAGCGAAAACAATCCCAAATCCCTCAGCCTCTCCTCATAGGATCTCCCCTCCATACCAGGCAACATCCTGGTAAACCTCCTCTGCACCCTCTCCAAAGCCTCCACATCCTTCCTGTAATGTGGGGACCAGAACTGCACACAGTACTCCAAGTGCGGCCGCACCAGAGTTGTGTACAGTTGCAACATAACGCTACGACTCCTAAATTCAATCCCCCTACCAATAAACGCCAAGACACCATATGCCTTCTTAACAACCTTATCTACTTGATTCCCAACTTTCAGGGATCTATGCACACATACACCTAGATCCCTCTGCTCCTCCACACTATTCAAAGTCCTCCCGTTAGCCCTATACTCAACACATCTGTTATTCCTACCAAAGTGAATTACCTCACACTTCTCCGCATTAAACTCCATCCACCACCTCTCGGCCCAACTTTGCAACCTGTCTAAGTCTTCCTGCAAACTACGACACCCTTCCTCACTGTCTACCACACCACCGACTTTGGTGTCATCAGCAAATTTGCTAATCCACCCAACTATACCCTCATCCAGATCATTAATAAATATTACAAACAGCAGTGGCCCCAAAACAGATCCCTGAGGTACACCACTTGTAACCGCACTCCATGATGAATATTTACTATCAACCACCACCCTCTGTTTCCTATCCGCTAGCCAATTCCTGATCCAATTTCCTAGATCACCCCCAATCCCATACATCTGCATTTTCTGCAGAAGCCTACCATGATGAACCTTATCAAACGCCTTACTAAAATCCATATATACCACGTCCACTGCCTTGCCCCCATCCACCTCCTTGGTCACTTTCTCAAAAAACTCAATAAGGTTAGTAAGGCACGACCTACCTGCCACAAAACCATGCTGACTATCACCTATCAATTCATTACTCTCCAAATAACTATAAATCCTATCCCTTATAATTTTTTCCAACATCTTGCCGACAACAGAAGTGAGACTCACCGGTCTATAATTCCCGGGGAAGTCTCTGTTCCCCTTCTTAAACAATGGGACAACATTCGCTAACCTCCAATCTTCTGGTACTATACCAGAGGCCAACGACGACCTGAAGATCAGAGCCAGAGGCTCTGCAATCACTTCTCTTGCCTCCCAGAGAATCCTTGGATAAATCCCATCCGGACCAGGGGATTTATCTATTTTCAGACCCTCCAGAATATCCTGCACATCCTCCTTATCAACTGTAATACTGTCTATTCTACTCCCTTGCAACCCAGTGTCCTCCTCAGCTATATTCATGTCCCCTTGCGTGAACACCGAAGAGAAATATTGGTTCAATGCTTCACCAATCTCCTCCGGTTCCACACATAACTTCCCTCTGCCATCTATAACTGGGCGGGATGTTCCAGCCGCGCTCACCCCAAAACCGGAAAACCCTGCCCGAGGTCAATGGACCTTTACATTGTCCGTGTCCCACTCGCTGTGATTCCCGCGGTGGGCAGGATGGGAAAATTCCCCCCTTACATTTCTTATTAACAGCACGTTTCCTGATTTATCTTTGATGCCTTTCCCCAAAGACAAGGTTCGCAAGCAGACAGTATTCAGACAATGGTATCACACAGTGCCTCTGGTCTCGCCCTGCTTTCTGGCTATGTGGTGTACGTGCAGGGAGGCAGAATGAGAAAGTCAGCAGTGCAATATTCCAAATGTACCTCCGCAAACTCCCCCCTCCTAAAGATCAGCACCAAGAATACAGCCACCACATAACTGAAAACATGCAAGAAATATCAGGCTGGAGTGAAAATGTATGCTGCGTCTCACTGTGTCTCACGGTACATCATTATCTACTTATGGATTGCATTCTGATTTGCTCTCATCAGCTGGTTGATATATTCTTGTGTTTTTCCTGTCATTCTCTGTGTTTAGCTGAGTCCTGAATCTGTCAGTTTTCTACTTGACAGCTTGTTCTGCTTTGCTTCTCACTATATATGAGATGTCTGGGATTCATTGTGAATGTGTGCAGTCGGAGAGCAATGAGCAGGGTCAGTACAATATGTGCTGACCACTTCACCTGGTGTTCCAGTTATAGTTAGCAGCCGGAGGACAGAGTATATAAAACCCTGACAAGAACAGGAACCAGGACACACTGACTCAGTATATGTGACTTATTTTAATCGTTAAAGGAAACCTATTGTGTTGGGACATGCGATTGGAGATATTGGAGACAGCAGCTTTTGCCCTTGGATTAGAAGCTTCCTTACTGTACAGCTTGTTTTCAGTCAATTGCATCCACAAGCCTGTAAATATTTTCATTAAATAAAACGGAATCTGATTAGCTAGTGGGAGAGGAGAGGCAGAAAACTCCAAATATCCTGTAAGGATCGCTGTTGGCTGAGCGTCTACATTCCTTTTTATTTTAAGAATATAAGAAATTGGAACAGGATTAGACCACTCGGCCTCATCCAGCCTGCTTCACCATTCAATACCATCATGGCTGATCCTGAGCTTCAACTCCATTTTCTTGCCCGCTCCCCAAATCCCTTAATTCCCTCAGACATCAAACATCTGTCAATCCCAGAATGAAATGTGTGCAACTATGGAACATCCACAATCCTGTGGGGTAGAGAACTGCAAAGATTCACAATGCTTTGAGTGAAGTGACTTCTTCTCATCTCAGTCTGAAATGATCTTATCCTGAGACTGTGCCCCGGTGTTTCAGATTCTCCAACTGGTGGAAGCAGTCTCTCAGCATCCACTCCGTGAAGCCCTTTCAGAATCTCGCATGTCTCAATGAGATCATCTTTCACTCCTAAACTTCAGAGAACATCGATCAAATTTACTCAGCCTCTCATCACAGGACAACAAACAGGCGGCACGGTGTGGCACAGTGGTTAGCACTGCTGCCTCACAGCTCCAGTGACCCAGGTTCAATTCCAGCCTCTGGTCACTGTCTGTGCGGAGTCTGCACGTTCTCCCTGTGTCTGTGTGGGTTTCCTCCGGGTGCTCCAGTTTCCTCCCACATTCTGAAAGACATGCTGGTTAGGTGCATTGACCCGAACAGGCGCCGGACTGTGGCAACTAGGGGAATTTCATAGTAACTTCATTGCAGTGTTAATGTAAGCCTTACTTGTGACTAATAAATAAACTTTAACTTTTAACTTTAACTTTAACTCTGTCTTTCTCTGCAGGGACCAATCAAATGAGCCTTGACTGTACTCACTCTAATGCAAATATAGCCCTCCTTAAATATTGCAGATGGGATCTCATCAATTGTCCAATTGTAGCAAGACTCTCTCTTATTCTTGAACTCTAATCTCCTTCCAATAAAGGCCAACATGCCATTTGCTTTCCTAGTTTGCTTGCTGCATCTGCAGGTTCGCTTTCTGTGTTCCTTGTATGACTGATGTGGGCCTGAGTAATATGTCAGAGAGTTGATGCAGACTTGATGGGCCGAATGGCCTCCTTCTGCACTGCAGGGATTCATGATTCTATGGAGTGCACTCAAGTCTCCCTGAACATTAACACTTACAAGTTTCACAGCTTTCCAAAAAAAACCTGTTTTTCTTTTCTTAATGATCACATTGAACAACCTCACATTTCCCCCCTTTTTATTCCATCTTGTTGTCCACCTACCCCACCTGTTTATATCACTTTGCAGCCCCTTTGGGTGGAACATTCCAGTGGCAGTGATGTTGTTGGCAACCTGACCAGAAATAACAACACTTTTGCTTGTAGGCGGGACGGCCAATCACGTGGTGACTGGCCAATTAGCTATTCATAGTCAAGGAACCCAGCCAATCGTGAGATGCAGATGGGCAGGAAGTCAATGACATTACCTCATGGCGTCCAATGCCGTGGCTCCACATTGATAGGACAGACAGACCAGCTCGTTCTCTGCAAGCCAGGAGTATCTTCTCACCATCTGAGGAGCTTTTCAAACCATAACTGCTGCCCTCCCCCTCCACCTGTTAATCCCTGGAGCTGCTGCCACCCAGAGCAAGGTGTGAAATATCCGAGAATAACAGTAAGTGGTCCAATGGTTCAGTGATGCCTCCACGCAGGTGACCTGGGAACTACGGGAGGTCCTGTCCCAGGGTATGGCAGCACCACCTTCTCATGGGCAATTAGGGACAGGTAATAAACACTGGCCTAACCAGCAACCACCTCCATGCCAAGAATGAATTTAAAAAGAAGGCATTGCCACCCTCATCTAGCTCTACCATTGCCTGTCTGATCTGTGCAAGTAGTTACATCACTTGTGCTATATTCGATTTTGCATCAACGCTGGACGTTGCACTGGCCCCTGGTTTCCACCACCCATCCTGGGCTGCCTGAGCCTTGCTGGTGCCCTTATTGAGTTCTGGCTGTCGTTGTGCCTGGCCCTGGCTCACCCTCTGCAGGTTTCTCTGTAGCTGTGTCAGAGCTAGCTGACATACTGAGTGCGTCCCATCTTGTCTGTCTGAGATGGACTGTGAACAAAAGGCAGGCAAAGATCTGGTCAACACAGTTTTTAAGACCCTGTCTCTTGTCCTGAGCAATTTTAACTAATGGGGAGCCCTATACTTAGCATTGGCCATACTCTGATCTCTACCCTCCCCACTGTGGTCACCTCCATCCTCGAAGCGCACTGCAGAGAATTCTTCTTGTTGATCATGGATACTTGCTGTGACCCTCAAACTGTGATCCATCATCATACACCTTCCCTCAATCACTCTCCATCCTGACTTCATCATCCTTTCCCTGCCTTTGACCCACCACATCTATCATTAACCCCCCTCCATACCCAGCACAGTGGAATTACCCCCTCCCCCCATTATCCTTGACCTGCCATCCATCATCCTCCACTCCCACTCTGTCACCCTTTACCTTTGCACTGTTACCCTTGACTCTCAAGACTTCAATCTCCACCTTCTCTGTATACCTCAGACAATGTGAGTGGAGAGAGCGTTAAGCACAGGTTAACCTGTGCTTAACCTGTGCTTTAACCTGTGCTTAACCTGTGCTTTAACCTGTGCTTAACCCTCTCTCCACTCACATTGTCTGTACCTTTAAGACTTGATTACCTGTAAAGACTCGCATTCCAACCATTATTTTGTAAATTGAGTTTGTGTCTTTACATGTCCTATTTGTGAACAGAACTCCCACTCACCTGACGAAGGGGCAGCGCTCCGAAAGCTAGTGGCTTTTGCTACCAAATAAACCTGTTGGACTTTAACCTGGTGTTGTGAGACTTCTTACATTGCTGCAATTATACAAGGCCTTGGTGAGACCACACCTGGAATATTGTGTGTAATTTTGGTTAGAGATAAACAACAGCTATATGAGTTTGATATAAATAGATAGATGTTGAATAGAAAATGGCAGCAGTGATAATGTGTCTGGACTGCAGAATGTGGAAGTTTATAGATAGAGGCACAGTCCCAGACTGTCCCATCTTCAGCAAATGCCTCTGCTTTGAGTCACTCTGGAGTGTGTTCAACATTTAGAACATAGAACATAGAACATTACAGCGCAGAACAGGCCCTTCGGCCCACGATGTTGCACCGACCAGTTAAAAAAAAAAACTGTGACCCTCCAACCTAAACCAATTTCTTTTCGTCCATGAACCTATCTACGGATCTCTTAAACGCCCCCAAACTAGGCGCATTTACAACTGATGCTGGCAGGGCATTCCAATCCCTCACCACCCTCTGGGTAAAGAACCTACCCCTGACATCGGTTCTATAACTACCCCCCCTCAATTTAAAGCCATGCCCCCTCGTGCTGGATTTCTCCATCAGAGGAAAAAGGCTATCACTATCCACCCTATCTAAACCTCTAATCATCTTATATGTTTCAATAAGATCCCCTCTTAGCCGCCGCCTTTCCAGCGAAAACAATCCCAAATCCCTCAGCCTCTCCTCATAGGATCTCCCCTCCATACCAGGCAACATCCTGGTAAACCTCCTCTGCACCCTCTCCAAAGCCTCCACATCCTTCCTGTAATGTGGGGACCAGAACTGCACACAGTACTCCAAGTGCGGCCGCACCAGAGTTGTGTACAGTTGCAACATAACGCTACGACTCCTAAATTCAATCCCCCTACCAATAAACGCCAAGACACCATATGCCTTCTTAACAACCTTATCTACTTGATTCCCAACTTTCAGGGATCTATGCACACATACACCTAGATCCCTCTGCTCCTCCACACTATTCAAAGTCCTCCCGTTAGCCCTATACTCAACACATCTGTTATTCCTACCAAAGTGAATTACCTCACACTTCTCCGCATTAAACTCCATCCGCCACCTCTCGGCCCAACTTTGCAACCTGTCTAAGTCTTCCTGCAAACTACGACACCCTTCCTCACTGTCTACCACACCACCGACTTTGGTGTCATCAGCAAATTTGCTAATCCACCCAACTATACCCTCATCCAGATCATTAATAAATATTACAAACAGCAGTGGCCCCAAAACAGATCCCTGAGGTACACCACTTGTAACCGCACTCCATGATGAATATTTACTATCAACCACCACCCTCTGTTTCCTATCCGCTAGCCAATTCCTGATCCAATTTCCTAGATCACCCCCAATCCCATACATCTGCATTTTCTGCAGAAGCCTACCATGGTGAACCTTATCAAACGCCTTACTAAAATCCATATATACCACGTCCACTGCCTTGCCCCCATCCACCTCCTTGGTCACTTTCTCAAAAAACTCAATAAGGTTAGTAAGGCACGACCTACCTGCCACAAAACCATGCTGACTATCACCTATCAATTCATTACTCTCCAAATAACTATAAATCCTATCCCTTATAATTTTTTCCAACATCTTGCCGACAACAGAAGTGAGACTCACCGGTCTATAATTCCCGGGGAAGTCTCTGTTCCCCTTCTTAAACAATGGGACAACATTCGCTAACCTCCAATCTTTTGGGCTGAGAATCGAGCTCCAGAGCGAAGCTCGCACGACTGCAGAAACTGGAGTTCACCTAAAGTAGCAGATAGGCTGCTTCCAGGCACTCCTGTGGCAGCCTTCTCTCTCACACTGATTTGAATGTATTCAGCTGCCCGAGGGACCCCCCTCGCTCTGGCCACCGCCACCACTAGCATTATTAAGAGAGCGATTAACATCAAAGAACAGAGAACAAAGAAAATTACAGCACAGGAACAGGCCCTTCGGCCCTCCAAGCCTGCACCGACCATGCTGCCCGACTGAACTAAAACCTCCTACCCTTCCGGGGACCATATCCCTCTATTCCCATCCTATTCATGTACTTGTCAAGACGCCCCTTAAAAGTCACTACCGTATCCGCTTCCACTACCTCCCCCGGCAACGAGTTCCAGGCACCCACTACCCTCTGTACAATATCTGCCTCGTACATCTCCTTTAAACCTTGCCCCTCACACCTTAAACCTGTGCCCCCTAGTAATTGACTCTTCCACCCTGGGAAAAAGCTTCTGACTATCCACTCTGTCCATGTCTCTCATAATCTTGTAGACTTCTATCAGGTCTCCCCTCAACCTCCATTGCTTCAGTGAGAACAACCCAAGTTTCTCCAACCTCTCCTCATAGCTAATGCCCTCCATACCAGGCAACATCCTGGTAAATCTTTTCTGTACCCTCTCCAAAGCCTCCACATCCTTCTGGTAGTGTGGCGACCAGAATTTAACACTATATTCCAAGTGCGGCCTAACTAAGGTTCTATAAAGCTGCAACATGACTTGCCAATTTTTAAACTCAATACCCCGGCCGATGAAGGCAAGCGTGCCATATGCCTTCTTGACTACAAGTGTGCCATATGCCTTCTTGACACCTGCATTGCCACTTTCAGTGACCTGTGCACCTATACACCCAGATCCCTCTGCCTATCAATACTCTTAAGGGTTCTGCCATTTACTGTATATTTCCTATCTGTATTAGACCTTCCAAAATGCATTACATAGAACATAGAACATAGAAAAACTACAGCACAAACAGGCCCTTCGGCCCACAAGTTGCGCCGGTCATGTCCCTACCTACCTAGGCCTATGTATAGGCTTACCTATAACCCTCAATCCTATTAAGTCCCATGTACTCATCCAGAAGTCTCTTAAAAGACCCAATCGATGGTGGTGCCTCCCCCACCATTGACGGCAGCCGATTCCACTCACCCACCACCCTCTGAGTGAAAAGCCTACCCCTGACATCTCCTTTGTACCTACTCCCCAGCACCTTAAACCTGTGTCCTCTCGTAGCAGCCATTTCAGCCCTGGGAAAAAGCCTCTGAGAATCCACCCGATCTATACCTCTCAACATCTTGTACACCTCTATCAGGTCACCTCTCATCCTTCGTCTCTCCAAGGAGAAAAGACCGAGCTCCCTCAACCTATCCTCATAAGGCATGCCAACCAATCCAGGCAACATTCCTGTAAATCTCCTCTGCACCCTTTCAATAATTTCTACATCCTTCCTGTAATGAGGCGACCAGAACTGAGCACAGTACTCCAAGTGGGGTCTGACAAGGGTCTTATAAAGCTGCATCATTATCTCCTGACTCCTAAACTCAATCCCTCGATTGATGAAGGCCAGCACACCATACGCCTTCTTAACCACCTCCTCTACCTCACATTTGTCCGGATTAAACTCCATCTGCCATCTCTCCGCCCAAGTCTCCAACTGATCTATATCCTGCTGTATCCTCTGATGGTCCTCATCGCTATCTGCAAATCCACCAACCTTTGTGTCATCTGCAAACTTAATAAGCAATCCAGTTACATTTTCCTTCAAATCATTTATATATATTACAAACAGCAAAGGTCCCAGCACTGATCCCTGAGGAACACCACTTGTCACAGCCCTCCATTCAGAAACGCACCCTTCCACTGCTACCCTCTGTCTTCTATGACCGACAGTAAGAGTTTTAACAACACCAGGTTAAACCTGGTGTTTAACCTGGTGTTGTTAAAACTCTTACTGTGTTCACCCCAGTCCAACGCCGGCATCTCCACTTCTATGACCAAGTCAGTTTTGTATCCACCTTGCCAGCTCACCTCTGATCCCATGTGACTTCACCTTCTGCACCAGTCTGCCATGAGGGACCTTGTCAAAGGCCTTACTGAAGTCCATGTAGACAACATCCACTGCCCTATCCTCATCAATCATCTTCGTCACCGAGGTGCTTTTGTGTTACTTCTGCTTTTGAAAGGTTTGGGTAAATGCTGGGTTGTGTTCTTGGAGCATTTTTATTGACTTGCAGGATTTTCCGGGGAGTGTTGCTGCATGCTCTCAGGCAGATTGGAAGAGTTTCTGCCCTCTAACTCTTGGCCAACATGGTGACAGGGATATGGAGCACAGGCTGTAGATTGGGGAAGCTGTGCACAGAGGAGGAGGGACCCTACCCTCCAAACGGTCTTCAGCAGCGTGTGACGTGCCGAACATTACACTTTTAGAGAAGTGGATCCTCACTGGCGAGACTTAGACACCATCTCCCCATCCATTTTAGTGTTGGTGAGGTGGCAGAGGCTTGTTTACCGGGAGAGAGCATTTCAGTGGCTGGCATTTACCAGGAAAGAACACTTTATTGGCTGGCATTTTCCAGGCCCTCTCATTGGTGGGATCTTCCAGTCCTGTCAAAGTCTATGGAAATTTGAATAGCTTTCCGCATCTGCCATGGGAAAACGTGGTGAGGTGAAGCCAGAAAATGCCAGCCATTGTCTCTGTTAGCAGACAGAAGCAGAATGGACAAGTGTGTGGTTTCTGTGGGATCTCCAATAGTGTTGGAGGCCACAGGCCTCACACAAGGGATTGTGTGGGTCACGTGTCAACAGGGAGAGATGCAGGAAGTACAAGGACTACCATCTCAGCATCATGTGACCCAATGGATAGTGCCTTCTGCTGGTGACTGCCCAATCCGGGCAGCAGCTACGACCCTCCATCCTGAGGTAATGTGCCACCCCTGCCAACTTCAGCTGGTAGGACGTAACAGAATGTGGAATGAAGAAAGTGCTTTAGACACAAGATACTGTCATTCACAATGGATAGCTGTTCCAATTCTCCCCAACCAACACTGTCTATTGCACAGTGGGGGGCTGGGCCTGTCCCCTGCTGCTTCTGCCACTGCTATCTATCCTGGGCCATAGTGACCTGTGTCAGTCAGAGGGGCACAATGTGTTTGGGTGATATGCCTGTCAGAGTTGAATAGCTGGCAGTGTGTACACTGGGAAGTGAGGTTTGTAGCCGCGTTCGGTGTGTGACTCTTTGAATAGGAGGTTTGGTACAGATGGTTGCTGGGTGAGGGAGGAGGGTGGGTGGTGAATGGAGCCCTGTGAGGTTAGAGATACAATAATTCCGAAGTGGTATGTAAGGTTCTATTCACAGACATTGAGCACTTGTCTGAGGTCATTAATCTTCTCGTGGTACTGCAGTCATGTCCTTGTGACTAACCTGGTGGCATTAATGCCCCAGCTATGTGGCCCCACTGTCTCCTGGAGAATCTGCTGTTCCCCAGAGTGAGGAGACTCTCTTCCCTATCCCCCTCTCGGACAGTTGTGTTCTTTCTGCAGGTTTTCCCTTTCCGCAGCCACAACGTCTTTAGGAGGGCAGTCTGGTTTTGAGTCATTCAGGCTCGCTTTAATCAGTGCGAGCCTCACTCGAGCTCAGGGTGCTGGTGCCACTCAATGGCCCATTCAATACTGCACCGCACTGCAGAATCAACTCAATTAGAGGGAGGCAGAGAGTTTGATTTTGAGGGTGATTCAGTTTAAGCTGGATCGACTAAAGGGCCTGAGGCTGCACACACTGGGCACAGGGAGAGGGTGAAGGTTCTAACACTGTGAGAGGCTGCACCTGAACCAGGCTGGGATCTGAATGGAGAGTGTCAGTAAGATTCTAGATAGGATTCTGAACTTGGATAATAGCTGGCATTTTCCCCTCTGTGCACTGAAGGGAATGGGGAGCGGGAACAGCAGTGTTTGTCCACCATGGCAGAATTCCATTGTTTGTCCACTTCCGCCTCATTAAATGTGTATCAGTGGAAAGACTTTGTATCACGGGCGCTCCGTGATTTTCCCACCCCGCCCTGACCTCAGTGGATCATTGCAGTGGGAGTCATATCGGGCCCGATTCTCCCATCGCAATCCGCAACTTTTCTGGCAGGTCCGGTCCGCAGAATCGCATGTCGGCCATTTCATGGCATTCGCGCATGCGTTGGGAACGCACGCTCGTCCCCCACAGCCGGAGAACAGTCACAGTCGAGAACACACTGGAAACCGGCGGGAAGAGAGGTAAGTCATTTGAATCTTTTTAAAATGTATTTTAAATCTGTTTTGCATGTGATTATCGGGCCCGGCACGGAACTTGCCAGGCCCGATTGAATCCCCCATCCCACCAGGAGTACTTCACTCCGGTGGGGTTTAGACTAGCTCCCCACGTTCGGGGAACTAGCAGGAGACCCCGCCGGAATGAAGTGGGGGGCAATCAGGGGGCCCCCCAGGGGGTCGGGCGGCGGGGGGGGGGGTGGTGCTCCCTGGGCATGGACACCCTGGCATTGCCAGCCTGTGCCCCTGGCACTGCCCAAGGGGCAAAGTGCCCATGCCCAGGAGACATATTGGCACTGCCCACCGGGCATCGGGCAGTGCCAAGGGGGTGGGGCCTATTGTGGGTGGGGCCTACAGGTGATTGGTGGGGTTGGGAGGTCCTGCTGCCACTCTGCATGGGGATCAGTCTAGGCTGGAGGAGGCCAGCGATCGGGGCTGGCTGGGGAGAGGGGGTGGCGGGGGGGCGGATTCGGGCCTGAAGCTGCACTGAAAAAACAGTCGTGAACTAGAACAGTTTTCCCACCAATTCAGCACTTTTGGGAGAATTGCCCCCCACATTTCTCAATGTCTGCATCCCAGGCTGGCTTCAGACCAGGGAGAGAGAGAGCTGGCCCCCAAAGCCAAGAAACATCCTGCCCCAGGTTTAGTGACACCTCGCTGGGCTGCCCTCTGCACACCGTGTACTCCGCGAGGTGCACCAACCCCCGGGATGGCTGGAGGAGATCCACAAACCACTCAGCTGTGGCTTGGGAGACAGTGGCCACAGCGGCAATGGGAGTACCAACTCTAGACAGAAAAAATCAGCCATCCAGTGCAGAGAGATAAATTATCACGTCTGTGATACCAGCAGAAACCAACTAGCTCAAAACTCACACTCGCTCTCTCACAATCACATATACACTCAAACACACTCATATACACGCTCACACACACATTCACTTTCACACTCACTCTCACACTCACTGTCTCACTCTCACACTCACTCTCACACTCACTCTCACACTCACTCTCACACTCACTCTCACACTCACTCTCACACTCACTCTCACACTCACTCTCACACTCACTCTCACACTCACTCTCACACTCACCTTGGTATTTCCATCTGGGCTCATATCCTGTGTCCTCCTCCTGTGCATGGCTCCATTCACCAGCCACATAAGGCAGGCACCCTTATCCTCTGCCCTGGCATCGGCCCCGCTCACACTCTCTCCATCTATCCCGCTCATACTCTCTCCACCCGCCCCACTCACACTCTCTCCGCCTGCCCTGCTCACACTCTCTCCATCGATCCCACTCACACTCTCTCCACCCGCCCCACTCACACTCTCTCCACCCGCCCCACTCACACTCTTTCCATCTATCCCACTCACACTCTCTCCACCCGCCCCACTCACACTCTCTCCATCTGCTCCGCTCACACTCTCTCCATCCATCCCGCTCACTCTCTCTCCACCCGCCCCACTCACACTCTCTCCATCTATCCCGCTCACTCTCTCTCCACCCGCCCCACTCACACTCTCTCCATCTATCCCACTCACTCTCTCTCCACCCACCCCACTCACACTCTCTCCATCTATCCTGCTCACACTCTCTCCATCTATCCCACTCACACTCTCTCCACCTATCCCAATCACACTCTCTCCACCCGCCCCACTCACACTCTCTCCACCTGCCCCACTCACACTCTCTCCACCCGCCCCACTCACACTCTCTCCATCTATCCCACTCACACTCTCTCCATCTATCCCACTCACACTCTCTCCACCCGCCCCACTCACACTCTCTCCATCTATCCCACTCACACTCTCTCCATCCGCTCCGCTCACACTCTCTCCACCCGCCCCACTCACACTCTCTCCATCTATCCCACTCACACTCTCTCCATCTATCCCACTCACACTCTCTCCATCTGCCCCACTCACACTCTCTCCATCTGCCCCACTCACACTCTCTCCACCCGCTCCGCTCACACTCTCTCCATCTATCCCACTCACACTCTCTCCACCCGATCCTCTCACACTCTCTCCATCTATCCCGCTCACACTCTCCATCTATCCTGCTCACATTCTCTCCATCTATCCCGCTCACACTCTCTCCATCTATCCCACTCACCCTCTCTCCACCCGCTCCGCTCACACTCTCTCCATCTATCCCGCTCACACTCTCTCCATCTATCCCGCTCACACTCTCTCCATCTATCCCGCTCACACTCTCTCCATTTATCCCACTCACCCTCTCTCCACCCGCCCCACTCACCCTCTCTCTACCGGTCTTTATGCAGGACAAGCTGGTTCGCAACAGGAGGGAGAGGTCCCAGAATGATGATGGTCTGACTGCAACAAAGAGCCTCACTCTCTCTGAGGGTGGGGCTGCTGAGCCAGCAGGAGGGGACTGGGATAGTTCACGTTGTGATGGTGAGTCACACCCTAGTAAGGATCCTGCATCAGCTGATCTCTCAGAAAATGAATCTGTGAGTGCGCTGCCCTGTTTTCATTCAATAATAGAATCCCTACAGTGCAGGAGGCGGCCATTCGGCCCATCGAGCCTGCACTGACAACGATCCCACCAGACTCTATTCCTGTAACCTCACATATTTACCCTGCTAAACCCCCTGACAATAAGGGACAATTTAGCATGGCCGCTCAACCTAATCCGCACATAGGGCGTCACGGTGGCCCACTGCTGCATCACAGCGCCAGGGACCCGGGTTCAATTCCCAGCTTGGGTCACTGTCTATGTGGAGTTTGCACATTCTCCCTGTGCCTGTGTGGGTTTCCTCCGGGTGCTCCAGTTTCCTCCCAAAGTCCAAAGATGTGTGGGTTAGATTGATGGGCCCTGCTAAATTGACCCTCGTGTCAGGGGTAAATATGTGGAGTTACGGTGCTAGGGCCTGGGTGAGATTGTAGTCTGTGCAGACTCAATGGGCCGAATGGCCTGCTTCTGCACTGTAGGAATTCTATGATCTTTGGACTGTGGGAGGAAACCGGAGCACCCAGAGGAAACCCACGCAGGGGGAGAACGTACAAACTCCACACAGACAGTGACCCGAGACCGGAATCAAGCTCGGGTCCCTGGCGCTGTGAGGCAGCAGTGAGCTGAGGCCAGAATTGAACCTGGGTCCCTGGTGCTATGAGGCAGCTGCCAGGCACAATTTGCTCTATTCTTTTTGATCAGCACCTCTGGAAAGCCCAGGAGCCAGTCCCTCATCTCCAACCCTGAGGGCACCTCCAATGCGAATGCTGAGCAAAGTTGTGTAGGGGACCTGGCACAGCGCTCACCCACACCCTCCACCTGCACTGCAACACACATAGATCAGTGACACCTAGCTTTAGAGCAGCCTCGGGGTCACAATCGGGTAAGCACAACACAGAACCTGGTCCACAGCAATCAGAGGAAGGCTGAGGCTCGGAGGATTGCTGGAGGGTAGAGTTCTGTTCACTCTGAGTCAGATGATAAGCCTCTGGATTTGGTTCTATCTCAGTTATTGGAGCTGCAGCTGCGATCCTGGGAACTTCAGAAGAGACGTCAACCTCATTGCTCAGATTGCAACATCCGCTGGAGGAGTGGGTCCATGTTCACTGAGTGACAGCACCGGCATCACTTTACCACGCAGCCATTTTACTGCTGCTCTGTGATGTTGAGCCTTGCCACTGAAAGTCCACTGAACGTGGTGTGACACTGCCTGGGAGGCAGGCATTTAAGACCTGGCTGGATGTAGAGATTTGCATTCTAATCAGTATTCTGTAATTTGATTTCTGTGTCTGTGTACTGTTTGAGAACAGAGACCACTCCATTTGACGAAGGAGCAGCGCTCCGAAAGCTTATGGTATTTGCTACCAAATAAACCTGTTGGACTTTAACCTGGTGTTGTGAGACTTCTTACTGGGAGGCTTGATACAGAGTCCGCCCTATGTGTGGATTAGGTTGGTGAGAGATACGAGATAAATAAACAAACCTCAAAGTCATGAGTGAATTGCATGTTGTTTACAGACGCTGACGTGGAGATTCTGGTGAGCTGCCTTGATAAGGAGTATTCAAATTTACTCAAGTGGCGTTGACGACATGGTGCAGTGGGAGACACACGCCACCTTCGCGGCCTGGAGCAGATGATCACAATCTGTTTCTACTTCAAAGGGAAACTGATCTTTTTGCTTCTGTGATATTTTCTGCTCCCACTCGGTATGACACCCACCATGCAGAGAAATCCTGCCCAATGGGGGAGAGTTTGGTTTGTAATAATGGTAAAACTGATAGCTGAAAGAGATAAGAGCGTACAGACATCAAATCATCCAAGCTCAGATTATAGAATTAATTAACAATATAAAGGACAAAGGTAAAAAATAATTCACGACGTGAGAATGAGCAGCAGATTCCCAAACACAGCTCACCAAACAAACAGCTGCAGAAACAACCAGCTATCTGACACTTCCAGCAGTAAGAAAGCTGAAAAGGACGACGCCATTAACGAGACTGGATTGTTACTCAATATAGAGAGCTCAGTTAAAGAGACAGTTAAAGTGTAAACTGCTCCGCTTTTCTCCCACACTCTAAAGATGTCCGGGTTAGGTGGATTGTCCATGATAAATTGCCCCTTAGTGTCAGGGAGATTAGCAGGGTAAATACGTGGGGTTACAGGGATCGGGTCTGGGTGGGATTGTTGTTGGTTCAGGCTCAATGGGCTGAATGGCCTCCTCCTGCACTGATGGGATTCTATGATTTGATGATTCGTCTTGATGACCAAGGAAACCATTCAACATGGGAAATGTTGAAAGCGTCAAAAATCACCAATCCAATTAAAAATCCAGAAAAGTAGGAAAAGGGGTGACAGCGGGAATATTGGACCTGATGGAGGGGGAAGGTGAAACAAATAGATCAATGGAGATATGATGAAATTGGATAAGGGTCAAACAAAAATGCTGTTGAAGAGGAGGAAAAGCGGTTGGATAAAAATGTGAAGGAATAGAAAAATGTGAAAACCGAGACTGAAGAAGAAATGCATAAAGACACGAGGGAAATCACAGGAGATGGTGGGGGTACAACCGGCCCGTGCATCAAAGGGACCTTTTCATGGAAAGGGAGCAAGTGTTTACAAGATGGACTGAATATATATAAGAGTAATTGGAGGACAGCAGACAGACAGGAAAGCATTGATGGTTCAAAGATCATGAAAAACAAGATAGGACCAGCAATAAATAAGATACGAGATGAAATAATTACTGAGTAAATTAGAAGTTTAGAACTTTAGAATAGACAAACTGAGTCATCTTTAGTGAAGATTATGAACGGAAGAAATTCCAGGAGACTTCTACCAAAGTCCAAAGATGTGCGGGTTAGGTTGATTGGCCATGCTAAAATTGCCCCTTAGTGTCCTGGGATGCGTAGGTTAGAGGGATTAGTGGGTAAATATGTGGGGGTAGGGCCTGGGTGGGATTGTGGTCGGTGCAGACTCGATGGGCCGAACGGCCTCCTTCTGCACTGTAGGGTTTCTATGTTTACCTGAAAAGCCCAGAGCAATTGAATATTAATCTAATCGCACTATCAGTCTGAGGAGTCACATTACCGAGATCCCGCTTCGCATACACTTGAATAGACCAGGAGCAAGATAAAGTCAGGAATTTCAGCGCTTTGATGTGGATTTGTAGAAGATAGAGAAACAAAAAATGTTATCTCATGCGTCTATCTATCTGAAAGAGCCAGAGAGGTGAACAAGAATGTGTTTCATTGATTGTATTCAGACATTTGATAAGGTGAAACACAAAGAGCAGGTCTGATTTGATTTATTATTGTCACATGTGTTGAGATACAGTGAAAAGTATTATTTCTTGTGCGCTTAACAGACAAAGCATACCGTTCATAGAGAAAGAAAGGAGACAGTGCAGAATGTAGTGTTACAGTCATAGCTAGGGTTTGGAGAAAGATGAACTTAATGCGAGGTAGGCCCATTCAAAAGCCTGATGGCAGCAGGGAAAAATCTGTTCTTGAGTCGGTTGGTACATCTCCTCAGACTTTTGTATCTTTTTCCCGACGGAAGAAGATGGAAGAGAGAATGTCCGGGATGTATGAGGTCCTTAATTATGCTGGCTGTTTTTCCGAGGCAGCGAGAAGTGTAGACAGAGTCAATAGATGGGGAGGCTGGTTTGCGTGATGGATTGGGCTACGTTCACAACTTTTTGTAGTTTCTTGTGGTCTTGGGCAGAGCAGGAGCCATACCAAGCTGTGATACAACCAGAAAGAATGCTTCCTATGGTGCATCTGCAAAAGTTGGTGAGAGTCGCAGCGGACATGCCAAATTTCCTTAATCTCCTGAGAAAGTAGAGGCTTTCTTAACTATAGTGTCGGCTTGGGGGAACCAGGACAGGTTGTTGGTGATCAGGACACCTAAAAACTTGAAGCTCTCAACCATTTCTACTTCATCCCCTTTGATGTAGACAGGGGCATGTTCTCCACTATGCTTCCTGAAGTCAATGACAATCTCCTTCATTTTGTTGACATTGAGGGAGAGATTATTGTTGCCGCACCAGTTCACCAGATTCTCTATCACATTCCTATACTCTGCCTCATTATTTGAGATCCAACCCACTATAGTGGTGTCATCAGCAAACTTGAAAATCGAGTTGGAGGGGAATTTGGCCACACAGTCATAGGTGTGTAAAAAATATAGTAGGGGACTGAGGACACAGCCTTGTGGGGCATCGGTGTTGAGGATGATCATGGAGGAGGTGTTGTTGCCTATCCTTACTGATTGCGGTCTGTGGGTTAGGAAGTTCAGGGTCTAGTTGCAGAGGGAGAAGCCCGGGCCTGGGCCCTGGAGTTTGGAGATCAGTTTCATAGGAATAATGGTGTTGAAGACTGGGCTGTAGTCAATAAATAGGAGTCTGACATAAGTGTCTTTGTTACCTCGGTGTTCCAGGGTTGAGTGCAGGGCCAGGGAGATGGTGTCTATGGACCTGTTGTAGCGATAGGCAAACTGTAGTGGATCCAGGCAGTCTGGGAGGCTGGAATTGATTCGTGCCATGACTAACCTTTCAAAGCACTTCATAATGATGGATGTCAGAGCCACCGGACAATTTGATTTAATTTATTATTGTCACATACATTAATGTACCGTGAAAAGTATTGTTTCTTGCGTTCTATACAGACAAATCATACCTCACATAGAGAAGGAAAGGAGAGAGTGCAGAATGTAGTGTTACAGTCATAGCTAGGGTGTAGAGAAAGATCAACTTAATGCAAGGTAGGTCCATTCAAATATCTGGCTTTTCTTTGGTACCGGGATGATGGTCATCTTCTTGAAGCAGATAGGGACCTCAGATTGTTGTAAAGAGAGACTTACTGCCCCATCAGTCTACTCTCGATCATCAGTAAAGTGATGGAAGGGGTCATCCACAGTGCCATCAAGCAGCACCTGCTCAGCAATAACCTGCTCAGTGATGCCCAGATTGGGTTTCGCCAGGGTCACTCAGCTCCTGACCTCATTACAGCCTTGGTTCAAACTTGGACAAAAAAGCTGAATTCCAGAGGTGAGGTGAGAATGACAACCCTTGACATCAAGGCTACATTCGACCGAGTGTGGCATCAAGGAGCCCTAGCAAAACTGGAATCAATAAGTATCAGGAGGCAAACTCTCCACTGGTTGGAGCCATACCTGGTACATAGGAAGATGGTTGTGGAGGGTCAGTCATCTCAGCTCCAGGACATCTCTGCAGGAGTTCCTCAGGTTAGTGTCCTAGGCCCAACAATCTTCAGCTGCTTCATCAATGACCTTCCCTCCATCGTAAGGTCAGAAGTGGGGATGTTTGCCAATGATTACACAATGTTCAGCACCATTCGCGATTCCTCAGATACTGAAGCAGTTCATGTTCAAATGTAATAAGATCTAAACAATATCCAGGCTTGGGCTGACAAGTGGCAAGTAACATTCACTCTACACAAATGCCAGGCAATGAGAGACACTCTAAAACCACTGCCCCTTGACATTGAATGGTGTAACCATCACTGAATCCCCCACTGTCAACATCCTTGGGGTTATCATTGACCAGTAACTCAACTGGATTTGCCACATAAACACAGTGGCTACAAGACCAGGTCAGAGGCTAGGATGGAATACTCCCCACTTGCCTGGACATGTGCAGCCCCAACAACACTCAAGAAGCTTGACACCATCCAGGACAAAGCAGCCCGCTTGATTGGCACCACATCTACAAACATTCAATCCCTCCACCACCGACGCTCAGTAGCAGCAGTGTGTACTATCTACAAGACGCACTGCAGCAATTCACCAAAGATCCTTAGACAGCACCTTCCAAACCCACGTCCACTTCCATCTCAAAGGATAAGAAGGTCAAAATCCTGGAATTACCTCCCTAATGGCATTGTGGGTCAACCCACAGCACGTGGACTGCAGCGATTCAAGGCAGCAGCTCACCACCACCTTCTCAAGGGCAACTAGGGATGGGAATAAATGCTGACCAGCCAGCGACGCCCATGTCCCGCAAATGAATAAAGAAAAAATTTAACTTGTGAAGGAAATGAGCTGCCCAGCACTCAGAATGGACAAGACAAGAAGCAGAATAATATTTATGTGAGTTCAATTAACAACAGAAACTTTACCAGAAACATTCTCTTAGACACCTGACAGAATTACAAAGCTTTAAGCTTCCTATTTTTGCTGCTATTACACACTGCATCTCTGTGATTCCCACAGAGATAGTGAGTGGCAGGCTGCTCCTGTCCCTGTTCAGATTGTTGAACTGCTCTGTAAACTGAGGAACCTTGCAAAGACAGTTCTATCAGTGCTTGTGTGTGACAGGCTCAGGCACTGGGAGATGAAACAGGGAATGGGCCATTGACTGCGGGTGTGGGGGGGGGGGGGGGAGAGGGGGGGCGTGGGGGCAGAACCACAGAGTACACAGTGGAAGCACTTTGAGCCGCCGCCCCCCCCGCCCCCCAGATGTCCTTTACCCTCCCACCCCCGGGACCCTGGGACTTTGACCCAGGCAGTGCAATGCAGTCCCACTCCTGGCCACTGCAGCACTGTTCCTGGCCGGGTTCGAGGGCTATCAGCCAATCTGATTGGCCAACAGCTCTCACGGGTGGGACTTCCTACAGGTGAGGGGTGGATGGCAGAGGGGCTTCGAGAGGCAGCAGCTGCAGATTAGGGGCTGATTCTCAGGATGGCCAGCTCATCATCCTTAAAATTCTAGCCTGTCTTCCCTTTCACCCTCTCCCAGACCTAATCCACTCCCAGAGGAAAAATCAGCTCAGACCAGTATTCTTATTTTCCTGTTTTACTGTTTTTCCTTCTGGGCTGACTACTTGGGAACACCATCACTTGGAAGTTCTCCTCCAAGTCACTCACCATCCTGATTTGGAAATATCTCGCCGTTCCTTCACTGTCTCTGGATCAAAATCCTGGAATTCCCTCTCTAACAGCACTGTGGGTGTACCTACACCACATGGACTGCAGCGATTCAAGAAAGCAGCTCACCACCACCTTCTCAAGGGCAACCAGGGAATGGCAATAAATACTGACCTAGCCAGTGACGCCCACATCCTGTAAGTGAATTTTTAAAAATTAATGACACCCTGTCACCATGAAAAACCCACAATCGAAACAAACCCTCAGGCTCATTCTGTCTGCTGGTACCTGATAGGGGTTGAAATAAAGCTGTCTTACTGTGAGTAGGGAACTCTGTGAACTCCCCCATGCAGCGCTGCTCTGCAGACTGTGAGTTATTATATCTCCAGTAGCAGCCTCACAGATACACAAAGGTTATGGCAGCAGATTTCAGTCATGGCCTGTTTTGTGACACACGGATATCTCGAGCATCGATCCTCACTGAGGCTGAGCTAAGAGAATAACCGTTCCTCAGTGAACCTGGCTCTGAGGGACAGCCTTTCTCACCCTCCCTCCTTTAGCAGCATTCTCTCAGTCATTCTCAGGTCCTTAGCAGAGCAACCTGGAAACAGCATGTTCCAGCACAGTATCCAAACAGTGACTTGAAGATCAGCCAGATCACTTCCTGTTTAAACTTTAGCCAATGAGAGGTAAGCTTCAAAAAGACTTCTGACTGCACTATCAGCAAGAAGAACAAATCCAGCAACTAAAGCAGTGAGAGTAATTCTCAATCCCTTTAGTACTGCTGCTGCGGCTGGAGAGAGTTTATCCTATTTTGCTCTTCATACTGTGTGCTTCAGACAGGATGCTGGCTGGAGTACGGGCTACAGGGTACGGGTTATGAGGTACAGGGTACGGGGCAAGAGATACAAGACATGGGGTATGGGATATGGGATATTGGGTATGGGATATGGGGTATTGGGTATGGGGTACGGGATATAGGGTATTGGGTAAGGGGTGTGGGATATGGGGTGTGGGATATGGGGTATTGGGTATGGGATATGAGGGATTAGGTATGGGGTATGGGATGTGGGATATGGGGTAATGGGTTTGGAGTATGGGGTACTGGGTATGGGGTATTGGGTACGGGGTATGAGGTACAGGCTGTGGGATATGGGGTACGGAATACAGGGTATGAGGTATGGGGTACAGGGCATTGGATACAGGGTATTGGGTATGGGATACAGGGTATTGAGTATGGGATATTGGGTATGCGATATGGGGTATTGTATGTGGTGTACGGGGTATGAGGTACAGGCTATGAGATATAGGGTACAGGATACAGGGTATGGGATACAGGATATGAGGTATAGGGTACAGGGTATGGGATACAGGATATGGGGTAAGGGGTACAGGCTATGGGATATGGGGTACAGGATACGGAGTATGGGGTACAGGCTATAGGTTATGGGATACGGGGTATGAGGTACAGGGCATTGGATACAGGATACGGGGTATGGGGTACAGGCTATAGGTTACGGGATATGGGGTACAGGCTATGGGATATGGGGTACGGGATACGGGTTATGGGGTACAGGCTATGGGATATGGGGTACGGGATACGGGGTATGGGGCACGGGCTATGGGATATGGGGTACGGGATACGGGGTATGGAGCACAGGCTATGGGATATGAAAGTGGCAGTGCTGGTGTTGAACAGCATTTTTGCCATTATCTTGCTGTGTGACGTGTCAGCAGTGATCACAGACGTGATGTGTGAACACTTTACCAAGCTGGCAAGCCACTGGTTAAAGTGTGTAACTGGATCCTCATTTTCCATCATTTATGGTCATGTACCTCCTAAAAAATGGTGGGTTAAAGGTGACTTTCCCACTGATTGATGGTAGGAAGCACATTTGCATCTTATGGAGAACCACGTTCTCCTTGAGGAACTCACAACCATGCAGAATGGGAGGGTATCCAATGTTAGTCGCACTAAGGTAATCGCCGCATTCAACTTTTCTGCAAGCAGATCCTTCCAGGGATCTCAAATTGGGGGGTGACTGATGCCCTTTCCAATAAAACTCACCATAATGTGCAGTTCCGCATGGATGAAGCAAGCCAGACTGCCAGAGCTGTGGCATTTGCAGCAACCTCAGGGCTTCCACATGTGCAGGGTGCTATCGACTGCACACGTGTGGCCTTGAGAGTTCCCCGGTCACAGCCTCTCAGATTCAGTAATAGGAAAGGCTTTCACTCTCTCAACGTCCAACCTATCTGCAATCACAGAGAACAGATCGTATATGTTAGTGCCAGGTAGCTCAGGCAGCTCTCACAATTCATACATCTCGAGTAATTCACAGGTCTTTTGAGGGCCCTTGGCGCATACAGAATTGGCTTGTTGGTGATAAGGGATACCCCCTAAAGAAATAGTTAATGACACCATTTCTGCTGCGTATTCAGTCACAAGGTCCTTAAAAGAGCAGACTATTTGCCTCTCAAATATGTGTTTCAGATGTTTGGACTGATCAAGCAGGGCTCTCCAACACACCACAGCAGATGTCCTGCATCATTTTTGTTCCCCACGCCCTGCACAAGCTAGCATTGCAAAGGGGAATGCGTCGCCAGAGGGAGACATGGAGGAGTTACACGTCTCCTGGGATTAAGAGGACATTGGAGGTGATGAATTTGCAGAATCTGAGGATTCAGACGAGCCAGTGCATGTGAACGATGCAGAAGATATGTCCGTGACAACCTCATAGCCACAGTATTCCAGGAGGAATAAGATTGGCACAAGTTGAGAGTTAAAGTTGCCATGAGCTCGGTTCACCTCACATTCCAGTGCAGGGGAAACAATAAAACCTTCATTGTCATCTTCATTATTATCTCACAAAAGGTCATCAACCAGAGTCAACAGAAGTCACCTTGAACCCTAATGATGGGGGCATCATTGGAAGGTGCAGTAGCCTGGGGAGAATGTGTGATGGGATAAGTACTCCAGTAGCAACTCTACATAAGGCATCCCTTTCAACCATGCTGTGGAAAGAACAGTGGCCATGGCAGCCTTCAAGGAGCTGAAACGGTATCGCAGACATCGATGCGTTCACGCCAGTACGATAGCTGCTTAGCAAAGTGGCTGTGAGAGGGTAAACATCCATCAGTGATCAGCACATTGAGACAGAGCTACTTCCACACAGCACCAGCGGTCCAAACACCAGCTCTGCTACAAGATTGATGCAGAGGTTCATCTTGATACTGAGCATCATTTGAGATGTTGTGGGAGGAACTGAGGAACTTGCTGGAGTTCTTGCTGCCCTGTTTCTTGCTGGTAGTTGCAATCGAGAAAAGAATAATCAGTGACTGACTGGGCAGGTTCCTACATTATGGCTCACTAACAGCCTGTGCGCCCATCTGGACAATGGGGAACCTGTGGATGTGGTGTATGTGGATTTCCAGAAGGCATTTGACAAGGTGCCGCACCTAAGACTGCTACATAAGATAAAGGTGCACGGTGTTACGGGTAATATATTAGCATGGATAGAGGATTGGTTAACTAACAGAAAGCAAAGAGTGGGGGTAAATGGGTGTTTTTCTGGTTGGCAATCAGTGACTAGTGGTGTGCCTCAGGGATCAGTGTTGGGACCGCAATTGTTTACGATTTACATAGATGATCTGGAGTTGGGGACCAAGCGTAGTGTGTCAAAATTCGCAGATGACACTAAGATGAGCGGCAGAGCAAAGTGTGCAGAGGACGCTGAAAGTCTGCAAAGGGATATAGATAATCTAAGTGAGTGGGTGAGGGTCTGGCAGATGGGGTACAATGTTGGTAAATGTGAGGACATCCATTTTGGTAGGAATAACAGCAAAATGGACTATTATTTCAATGGTAAAAAATTGTAGCATGCTGCTGTGCAGAGGGACCTGGGTGTCCTTGTGCAAGAATCTCAAGGGGTTCGTTTGTAGGTGCAGCAGGTAATTAAGAAAGCAAATGGAATTTTGTCCTTCATTGCTAGAGGGATAGAGTTTAAAAATAGCGAGATTATGTTGCAGCTGTATAAGGTGCTGGTGAGGCCACACCTGGAGTACTGTGTACAGTTTTGGTCTCCTTACTTGGGAAAGGATATACTGGCACTGGAGGGAGTGCAGAGGAGATTCACTAGGTTGATTCCGAAGTTAGGAGGGTTGGCTTATGAGCAGATACTGAGTAGACTGGAGCTATACTCATTGGAATTCAGATGGAGGGTGATAGGTAGGTCTAGAAGGTAGGGATGTGTTCGGCACAACTTGTGGGCCGAAGGGCCTGTTTGTGCTGTAGTTTTTCTATGTTCTATGTTCTTCTATAACCTTCCATCCTATTAAGTCCCATGTACTCATCCAGGAGTCTCTTAAAAGACCCTATTGAGTTTGCCTCCACCACCACTGACGGCAGCCGATTCCACTCGCCCACCACCCTCTGTGTGAAAAACTTAACCCTAACATCTCCCCTGTACCTACACCCCAGCACCTTAAACCTGTGTCCTCTCGTAGCAGACATTTCCACCCTGGGAAAAAGCCTCTGAGACTCCACCCGATCTATGCCTCTCAACATCTTATATACCTCTATTAGGTCTCCTCTCATCCTACATCTCTCCAAGGAGAAAAGACCGAGCTCTCTCAGCCTATCCTCATAAGGCATGCCACTCAATCCAGGCAACATCCTTGTAAATCGCCTCTGCACCCCTTCAATCTTTTCCACATCCTTCCTGTAATGAGGCAACCAGAACTGAGCACAGTACTCCAAGTGGGGTGTGATGAGGGTCTTATATAGCTGCATCATTATCCTCGGACTCCTAAACTCAATCCCTCGATTGATAAAGGCCAGCACACCATACACCTTCTTAACCACCTCCTCCACCCACGGGGCCAATTTTAGAGTCCTATGGACCCGGACCCCAAGGCCCTTCTGATCCTCCACAGTACTAAGAGTCTTTCCCTTTATATTGTACTCCTTCATCCCATTTGACCTGCCAAAATGGACCATTACGCATTTATCTGGGTTGAAGTCCATCTGCCACTTCTCCGCCCAGTCTTGCATCCTATCTATGTCCCTCTGTAACTTCTGACATCCCTCCAGACTATCCACAACCCCACCAACCTTCGTGTCGTCGGCAAACTTACCAACCCATCCCTCCACTTCCTCATCCAGGTCATTTATGAAAATGACAAACAGCAAGGGTCCCAGAACAGATCCCTGGGGCACACCACTGGTGACCGACCTCCATTTAGAAAAAGACCCATCTATACACACTCTCTGCCTCCTTTGGGCAAGCCAGTTTTGGATCCACGGGGCAGCAGCCCCTTGGATCCCATGGGATCTCACTTTTTCCAGAAGCCTTGCATGGAGGACCTTATCGAACGCCTTGCTAAAATCCATATAAACCACATCTACCGCTTTCCCTTCGTCAATGTGGGATTGGAGTGAGGAGCTGTGGGAGTCAATGTGGGATTGGAGTGACAGAGCGGGTCAGATCATTCATCCTTTTTCTGCATTGCAGGGTGGTTCTTTTTTGACTGGCACAGGCACTGACCTCGCTGGTGACCTCCTCCATGGTTGGCATGATCCGGTTTGTGGACCTCCTGCTCCCATTCCACGGTAAGAGCACCTTCCACTTTTCCCGGACAGTCTGATTAGAGAGGCTTGCTGAACCATGAGGCGGAGGGTTTTGTTCGTTTACCATAAATTAAGTGAGTTAAGTTTGCAACACACCTAGGCTGCAGTGAGTGAATGGGTATGGGTGCCATTTCAATATGGCGCCAAGACCTTTGACCCCAGGAAGTGATGGCAGGTGCCCCCACAAGAAATAATGAGCTGAAAAGTGGATCTGGCGTGAGAATCCATCCCACCGCCCAGCGGGAATCATGCCAAGTTTCCCATCTGTTGTTGCACAGAATGGACCATTTTGCCCAAAGTGCGTGAGCCAATGATGGTAAGTGCCCACAAAGGCTGTCCACAGTTGAGCCAAGAAAGATAGATTGGAGAATTTTGTAAATAGTGAGAATCTAGTGACTGTAGAGGAGGATAGAGATTTGGGAATCTCAGTAAAAAAAAATCAGTGAAATTTAGTCCACAGGAACAAAAAACAAATCAAAATAAAAAGGAATATTGGCCTTTACCTCAAGAAAGCAAAATGATGCTTCAGTTGCCCAGAGTCTCACTCAGTTCCCACATGTGGAGAATTGTGTTCAGTTCAGACCCACATCACAGGAAGGAAAACCTTAGAGATTCTCCAGAATTATACTGGGACTTAAAGGATTAAGTTATGAAGCCAGGTTGCACACATTTATTCTGTCTTCACTTGAATAAAGGAGATTTGGAGAAGATGCTGGTTTCGTGGAAATGGCACTGGACTATTATCCCCAGGTTCATGCTCTGGGGACATGAGTTCAAATCCCACCATGGTGTCTAGTGGAATTATAGAACCACAGATTCCCTACAGTGCAGAAGAAGGCCATTCGGCCCTTTGAGACTGCACCGACTCTCCGACAGAGCATCTCTCCCAGGCTCATCTCACACTGTATAACCCCATGCATTTACCCCGCTAATCCCCCTAACCTGCAAATCTTGGCAACTAAGGGAAAATTTAGCATGGCTAATCCACCTAGCTTGCACATTTTCAGACTGTGGGAGGAAACAAGAGCACCCAGAGGAAACCCACGCAGACACGGGGAGAATGTGCAAACTCCACACAGACAGTTACCCTGGAATTGAACCTGGGTCCCTGTGAGGCAGCAGTGCTAACCACTGTGCCAATGTGGAATTTACATTCAATTGATAAATCTGTAATATAAAGCTAATCTGGGTAATGATGGCCATGAAACCATTGTCGATTGTTGTAACAAACCCATCTGGTTCACTAATGTGAAAGAAATCTGCCATCCTTACCTGGTCTGACCTACATGTGACTCCAGACTCTCAGCAATATTGTTGACTCTTAACTGCCCCCTGAAAGAGCCAAGCAAGGCACTCAGTTCAAGGGGCATTTAGGGATGGGCAATAAATGCTGGCCCAGCCAGCGATGCCCACATCCCATGAAAGAATAAAGAACGATGGGGTGGCCTTGTATTTAAATTGGTGGAAAGTTTTGCTAGGGTAGCTAGGGAGAAACTGTATTTTCTTGTGAGGAATCAGGAACAGTGGTGATGTTATAATACAACACGGAGCAAAATCAGGGAGCACGTGTTTCACACAATGGATAGCCGTCCCGGAGAAGGTTGTGCTTGCTAGGCTAATTATGTCGATCAAATTGTTAGGGTGACAGTTGTCACTCGTTTTCAATCCATTGTTTCAATGAGGATCCAGATACTTTCTCAAACTGAGGTAAAGATCGGCATTTCTGCTGTTAATCTTTGCCAGTAACATATTGGAACACCTCAATGTGATGGGTTGGCTCACTTCCCCAGAGTCCATAGGAGCTTCTCCACTCCCACCCACATCACTGCACACTGCTGCTGAATGCAGCTGAAAGGAATTTTATCGTTCTGAGTTCAGCTTGAATGCAAATACCTTCACTGTCCTGAAGCCATGATGTGGAGATGCCGGCGTTGGACTGGGGTGGGCACAGTAAGACGTCTCACAACACCAGGTTAAAGTCCAACAGGTTTATTTGGCACTAGCTTCATCAGGTGAGTGAGGACCTGTGTTCACAAACAGGGCATATACAGACACAAACTCAATTTACAAGATAATGGTTGGAATGCGAGTCTTTACAGGTAATCAAGGGTGGTGAGCGAGTGGAATCGGCTGCCATCAGTGGTGGTGGAGGCGAACTTTTAAGAGACTCCTGGATGAGTACATGGAGCTTAATAGGATGGAGGGTTATAGGTAGGTCTAGAAGGTAGGGATGTGTTCGGCACAACTTGTGGGCCGAAGGGCCTGTTTGTGCTGTAGTTTTTCTATGTTCTATGTTCTTCTATAACCCTCCATCCTATTAAGTCCCATGTACTCATCCAGGAGTCTCTTAAAATACCCTATTGAGTTTGCCTCCACCACCACTGATGGCAGCCGATTCCACTCGCCCACCACCCTCTGTGTGAAAAACTTCCCCCTAACATTTCCCCTAGGTCTAGAATGTAGGGATGTGTTCGGCGCAACCTGTGGGCCGAAGGGCCTGTTTGTGCTGTAGTTTTTCTATGTTTCTATGTTTCTAAGTCTTAAAGGTACAGACAATGTGAGTGGAGAGAGGGCCAAGCACAGGTTAAAGAGGTGTGTATTGTCTCCAGCCAGGACAGTTAGTGAGATTTTGCAAGCCCAGGCAAGTTGTGGAGGTTACAGATAATGTGACATGAACCCAAGATCCCGGTTGAGGCCGTCCTCATGTGCGCGGAACTTGGCTATCAGTCTCTGCTCAGCGACTCTGCGTTGTGAAGCTTCGTCCTGAAGCCCCAGCTTGCTTCACAAGACACTCGTGGTGATTTAATTTGATTACAGTCAACTGTTCCGCCCACAATGAAAGGCAACCAGTGGAAAGTGGCAGCTGGGGGTTCCGAGCTATGATGTGTACCAATACTTATGATATCCTTGTGCTGGACAGGCACAATCATACTCATATAACTAGAACATATTCTCCTTCTTTGGTTCCTTAGCAAACATTTCTTTTGATGCCAACCAAATAAACCAAATTAAACAAACAAAGTGAGATGGGCAGCCCCCAAAAAGAAGGGGACTACCTGAAACAAAACCCAAAGCAGGAAAGAAACTTCAAACATTAACTCAAAATGTGATTAAAGGGGTTGACAATAGGCACTGCAGGGACTGGGGTGTAACGGGCATGGAAGGCCTCGACGGTGCCCTCTGACACCGCATGCTCCCTCGCCAGGGACACCCGGCTATGAATATAGCTGCGGTAGAGGGGCAGACACTCAGGCCAGACAACTTATAAGTTCATGATGAGGTCCTCTGCCTTCCCCATCCCCCTCCGCACCGAGTGCCTGTAAATCAGGAGTGTGAACAGAACATCAGTGAAAGGTTTTTTAAATAACTAAAGAGGTGTGCAGCCTATGACAAGCAACATAGACATGCTGCACGGACTCCATAAAATTGCAAAAGGGGCAAGTTTCTTGAGAACCCGTACTGCTGTAGGCACCAGCCTCCACCCCAGGTGCCCGAGGTAGTGAGGGAGGATCCCTCTGTAATTTTACCATCATTAATCCTCTGCATCACTTCATCAAGTTAGGCAAACACAGTTTGCCTTTCACAAGTCCACACTCGCTGACACATACCAATGCATTTTGTCCAAGTGAATAATTTTATCCTGATTTATAGTCTCTGGAAGTTCCTCACCGCTGATGTTAGGTCGGCTGCTCTGTTGTTAACCAGTTTTTTCCTCTCGCCTATTTTTTGAAGAAAGATGCAACATTTGCAATCCTCTCATTCTCAGGCATCACCCACCATATACAAGGAGGTTTGAAAGACTGTAGCCAAGGCCTCTTGATATTTTCAGGCTTGCTTTCCTCAGTAAGCAATCCCACTTGGACTTTGTGCTATGATGCTGCCAACAGTTTAAGTACCTCCTCTTTAACCCTTTTTATTCTATCCATTCTTTCTACTACCTCTACTTTTACTCTGATGTTGGCAGCATCTTCTTCTATTGTGAAAACAGCTACAAAGTTATTTCATATCTCAGCCACATTCTACTCCACAAGAAGATCTCCTTTGCAATTTCTCATAGGCCCCTTTTTACTCTTTTTCGTTTAAATATATTTTATATATTTTTGTTTTACATATTTTTTAGTGTGCCCTTCATTAGCAGCTAATTCTTTTCATACTCTTTGCTCCTCTAATTTCCTTAATCTGTTCTCTCCTGTATTTTTTGTATTCAGCTTATTTCTCTACTGTATTATGAATTTTATAATTAATCATAAGCATCCTTTATGCATCTCATTTTATTTAGTCTAGTGTGCCCTTACCTTTGTTTCCGATCCACCTGGACCAAATCATAAGAACATAGGAACATAAGAAATAGGAGCAGGAGTAGGCCATCTAGCCCCTCGAGCCTGCCCCGCCATTCAATAAGATCATGGCTGATCTGATAGTGGTTTAGTTCCACTTACCCGCCCGCTCCCCATAACCCTTAATTCCCTTATTGGTCAAAAATCTATCTACCTGTGACTGAAACATATTTAACGAGGTAGCCTCCACTGCTTCAATGGGCAGAGAATTCCAGAGATTCACTACCCTCTGAGAGAAGAAGTTCCCCCTCAACTCTGTTCTAAACTGACTCCCCCTTATTTTGAGGCTGTGTCCTCTAGTTCTTGTTTCCTTTCTAAGTGGAAAGAATCTCTCTGCCTCTACCCTGTCTAGCCCCTTCATTATCTTATATGTCTCTATAAGATCTCCCCTCAGCCTTCTAAACTCCAACGAGTACAGGCCCAATCTACTCAATCTCTCCTCAGAAGCCAACCCCCTCATCTCCGGAATCAACCTGGTGAACCTTCTCTGTACTCCCTCCAAGGCCAATATATCCTTCCGCAAATAAGGGGACCAAAATTGCACACAGTACTCTAGTTGCGGCCTCACCAGTACCTTGTACAATTGCAGCAAGACCTCCCTGCTTTTATACTCCATCCCCTTCGCGATAAAGGCCAACATTCCATTTGCCTTCTCGATCACCTGTTGCACCTGCAAACTGAGTTTTTGCGATTCATGCACAAGGACCCCCAGGTCCCTCTGCACAGTAGCATGTTGTAATTTTTCACCATTTAAATAATAGTCCATTTTACTATTATTCCTTCCAAAGTGGATAACCTCACACTTGTCAATGTTATACTCCATCTGCCAGATCCTCGCCCACTCACTTAGCCTATCCAAATCTCTCTGCAGACTTTCCGCACCCTCCACGCAATTCGCTTTCCCACTCATCTTTGTGTCATCCGCAAACTTTGTTACCCTACACTCGATCCCCTTCTCCAGATCGTCTATATATATGGTAAACAGTTGAGGCCCCAGCACTGATCCCTGCGGCACGCCATTAGTCACCAACTGTCAACCAGAAAAGCACCCATTTATTCCAACTCTCTGCTTCCTGTTAGATAGCCAATCCTCAATCCACACTAACACTTTACCCCCAACTCCGTGTATCTTAATCTTCTGCAGCAACCTTTTGTGAGGCACCTTATCGAACGCCTTCTGGAAATCCAAAAACACCACATCCACCGGTTCCCCTCTGTCAACTGCACTCATTACATCTTCATAAAAATCCATTCAATTCGTCAAACACGACTTTCCCTTCATGAATCCATGCTGCGTCTGCTTGATCGAACCATTTTTTTCCAGGTGTCCTGCTATTTCTTCTTTAATGATGGATTCCAGCAATTTCCCAACTACGGACGTTAAGCTAACCGGCCTGTAGTTACCCGCCTTTTGTCTACCTCCTTTTTGAAACAGTGGCATCACATTAGCTGTTTTCCAGTCAGCCGTCACTTCCCCAGAGTCCAGTGTATTTTGATAAATTACAACCAACGCATCTGCTATTACTTCTGCCATTTCTTTCAGTACCCTGGGATGCATTCCATCCGGGCCCGGGGACTTGTCTACCTTTAGTTCCATTAGCCTACCAAGCACTACCTCTTTAATAATACTAATCGTTTTAAGGACCTCACCCCCTACAGTCCCACGACCATCAATTTTCGGTAAGCTATTTGTGTCCTCTACCGTGAAGACCGACACAAAAAACTTGTTTAAGGCCTCGGCCATTTCCTCGTTTCCCATGATTAAATCCCCCTTCTCGTCTTCTAAGGGTCCAATATTTACTTTAGCTACTCTTTTCCTTTTTATATATTTGTAAAAACTTTTACTATCAGTTTTTATATTTTGTGCTAGTTTAGTTTCATAATCTATCTTTCCTTTCTTTATCGCTTTCTTAGTAGTTCTTTGTTGTTTTTTAAAGCTTTCCCAATCTTCTAATTCCCCGCTACTTTTGGCCACTCTGTACGCATCGGTTTTTAATTTAATACTCTCCTTTATTTCCTTAGTTATCCACGGCTAGTTATCCCTTTTCTCACATTCCTTCTTTATGACAGGAATATATTTTTGCTGAGTACTGAGAAAAATCTCCTTAAAAATCCGCCACTGTTGCTCAGCTGTCCTACCAACTAGTCTGCGCTCCCAGTCTACATTAGCCAATTCTGCCCTCATCCTATTGTACTCCCCTCTGTTCAAGCAGAGGACACTGGTTTGAGACCCTACTTTCTCACCCTCCATTTGTATTAGAAATTCAACCATATTGTGATCCCTTTCCAACTTCCTGAAATTAGCTCTCCTCCGGTATCTTCACTTTGCTTACTCATTGGCCCTTTCCACAATTACTTTGATCACTGTTTCCTAAATGCTCCCCCATTGAAACATGCTCCACCTGCCCCATTTCATCCCAAGAACTTGCTCCAGCACAGCCTTCATCCTCACTAGGCTGTGAACAAGCTGATCAAGAACGTCCTCATGTACACTTTGCAGGAATTCCTGCTCCACTTGCCCTTTACACGTTTTCCAATATGCAACATTAATCTATGTATTCAATCTATATTTGAATAATTGAAGTCCTCATCATCATATTTTATTTTTTGGCATCTTTCTGAAACTTGCATGCAGATGTTCTCCTTTGCAGTATTTTGTGGTTTTAACACACATCCAGCAATATAACGTTTCCTTCATCTCCCGTCAGTGAAACAAAGAACCCCGAAGAATAGCATCTCTTTTCTGTGCTGAATCTCTGTTGTCACTGCCACCCTTCCCTCTCCATTCTTCCCTACTCTGTAGGCAGGGATTCCCAATCCTGCACTTGTTTGAGTAAGCTCTCTGTTATCATCACTGCAAGTTCCCCTCCAAGCCATTCACCGTCCTGACTTGGAAATATGTCACTATTCCTTCGCAGTCGCTGTGTCAAAATCCTGGAATTCCCTCCCTAACTGCATTGTGGGTCAACCCACAGCACATGGACTGCCGCGATTCAAGAAGGCAGCTCACCACCACCTTCTCAAGGGCAACTAGGGATGGGCAATAAATGCTGACCAGCCAGCAACGCCCATGTCCCATGAATGAATAAAAAAAAACTATAGCATCATCCCACATATCAACCAGGGCCTACAGATCACCAATTTTATTTGCCACGCTCTGTGCATTCTTGCACATGTCCCAAAGCTGTCTCAACCTGTTTTGCATCTCTCCCGTGTCTGAGAGAGAGAATGAGAGAGAATAATGAGATCGGAAATCAATATCTCTTTTGTGAAGGTCCTTCTCTACATGCTTGCTTATCCAGCAGGAAGTGTTGGACGCCAACCTTGTCCTTGCAGTGGGTGATGAACATCCTGTTCTCTCAGCCAGCTCCTCATATGCTGCACTAAATAAGGTTGGACGATGATGAAGCTTTAAATCACACAGCGATTTATTGCACAACAGTTATAACTATATACAAAGAAGCTCAGTACAGATATGGGTCTAATTGCACTGACTCCCAGGCTCACACGACAGGTCCCACCTACCTGAACCTGAGCCCTAACACCGAAGGGCTGAGATTCACATACTCCCATTCTGATAGGCCCCAGGAGGGTCATGTGATCCACAAATGATCACCCTTTAAAGGAACCACACTGTCACATTCCTCCCCCCTTAAGTTCCCTTATAAACACACAAAATAAACCTTTATATACAACTGTATACAATCAAAACAGCAGCTCCAGAAAGGGGGGCATCCAGCAAAGTTCATAAAGTCAATTGATCTGGGACTTTGACTCTTTGGGACTGTCATAACTGCACACCGGGTCCTCGGAGCTTTGGGGGGGGGGGGGGGGGATCAGAGTCTACAGCAGAGGCAGGTGGGTGGGCTAACACATTCCTAAGCTGAGCCAGGACCAGTTGCTTCTGCTTTCACTGACTGTCGAGTTTCTTCCTGGGGAACATTAGCTTTGCTAGCACAGACTCAGCTGCTGACACACTGGACTCTATTACTGAGTCCCGAGCACTGGTGCTGGGGCTGCAGCTTTCTGCCTTCTGATGTGATCAATGTGCTTTCACATATTGCAACCCTGCAGGCCAATGAGATAAGACACTGGGCCAGTCTTTCGAATAATCTTCCCAGATACCCAAGCTTCCCCCCCATCTCCCCCCCAGAGTTATGAACAAGAACATGTTGAATGATGAAGTTAATTGGGGGAGTCTGTGGGAAGGAAAAGGGACGTCTGGTAAGTGGGAGGCTTTCAAAAGTGTGTTAACCAGGGTTTAGGGTAAACACATTCCTTTTAGAGTGAAGGGCAAGGCTGGCAGAAGTCGGGAACCCTGGATGACTCAGGATACTGAGGCCTTGGTCAAGAAGAAGAAAGAGGCACATGACATGCATAGGCAGCTGGGATCAAGTGAATCTCTTGAAGAGTGCAGGGGGTGTAGGAGTAGAGTTAAGAGAGAAATCAGGAGGGCAAAAAGGGGACACGAAATTGTTTTGGCAGATAAGGCAAAGGAGAATCCAAAGAGCTTCTACAAATACATGAAGGGCAAAAGAGTAACAAAGGAGACAGTAGGGCCTCTTAAGGATCAACAAGATCATCTGTGTGCGGATCCACAAGAGATGGGTGAGATCCCAAATGAATATTTCTCATCAGTACCGTTGAGAAAAGCATGAATGTTAGGGAACTTGGGGAAATAAATAGTGATGTCTTGAGGAGTGTACATATTACAGAGAAGGAGGTGCTGGAAGTCTTAAAGCACATCAAGGTATATCCCAGGATGTTGTGGGAGGCTAGGGAAGAAATTGCGGGTCACCCTAGCCGAGATATTTGAATCATCGATAGTCACGGGTGAGGTGCCTGAAGATTGGAGAGTGGCAAATGTTGTGCCTTTGTTTAAGAAGGGCTGCAGGGAAAAGCCTGGGAACCACAGGCCAGTGAGCCTCACGTCTGTGGTGGGTAAATTGTTGGAAGGTATTTTGAGAGACAGGATCTATAGGCATTTAGAGATGCAAGGACTGATTAGGGACAGTCAGCATGGCTTTGTGAATGGAAAATCATGTCTCACAAATTTAATAGAGTTTTTTGAAGGGGTAACCAAGAAGGTAGATGAGGGCAGTGCAGTTGATGTTGTCTACATGGACTTTAGCAAGGCCTTTGACAAGGTACCGCATAGTAGGTTGTTGCACAAAGTTAAATCTCACAGGATCCAGGGTGAGGTATCTAAATGGATACAAAATTGGCTTCTTGACAGAAGCCAGAGGGTGGTTGCAGAGGGTTGTTTTTCAAACTGGAGGCCTGTGACCAGCGGTGTGCCTCAGGGATCAGTGCTGGGCCCACTGTTATTTGTCATTTATATTAATGATTTGGATGAGAATATAGGGGGCATGGTTAGTAAGTTTGCAGATGACACCAAGATTGGTGGCATAGTGGATAGTGAAGAAAGTTATCTCCAATTGCAACGGGATCTTGATCAATTGGGCCAGTGGGCTGATGAATGGCAGATGGAGTTTAATTTAGACAAATGCAAGGTGATGCATTTTGGTAGATTGAACCAGGGCAGAACTTACTCAGTTAATGGTAGGATGTTGGGGAGAGTTACAGAACAAAGAGATCTAGGGGTACATGTTCATAGCTCCTTGAAAATGGAGTCACAGGTGGACAGAGTGGTGAAGAAGGCAGTCGGCATGCTTGGTTTCATCGGTCAGAACATTGAATACAGGAGTTGGGACGTCTTGTTAAAGTTGTACAAGACATTGGTGAGGCCACACTTGGAATACTGTGTGCAATTCTGGTCACCCTATTATAGAAAGGATATTATTAAACTAGAAAGAATGCAGAAAAGATTTACTGGGATGCTACCGGGACTTGATGGATTGAGTTATAACGAGAGGCTGAATAGACTGGGACTTTTTTCTCTGGAGCATAGGAGGCTGAGGGACGACCTCATAGAGATCTATAAAATAATGAGGGGCATAGACAAGGTAGATAGTCAATATCTTTTCCCAAAGGTAGGGGAGTCTAAAACTGGAGGGCATAGGTTAAAGGTGAGAGGGGAGAGATACAAAAGTGTCCAGAGGGGCAATTTTTTCACACAGAGGGTGGTGAGTGTCTGGAACAAGCTGCCAGAGGCAGTAGTAGAGGCGGGTACAATTTTGTCTTTTAAAAAGCATTTAGATAGTTACATGGGTACGATGGGTATAGAGGGATATGGGCCAAATGTGGGCAATTGGGATTAGCTTAGGGGTTTTAAAAAAAAAAGGGCGGCATGGACAAGTTGGGCCGAAGGGCCTGTTTCCATGCTGTAAACCTCTATGACTGTGTGACTCTATGACATGTCTCCCCCAACGGAATCATGGTAGTCTTTCTGTGAGCCTGGCTTAGCCTGCACCCTCCCAGTCAAATTAGGGAAAATGAGGTCAAGGCAGCTTTCCGGACGTTGACCAATCAACAATTCAGACAGCGTGACCCCATCAGTAGCATGGGGAGGGGGTGTTATATGAGAGCAGAAGATTGGCTAATCAAAAGCGCAGTGGTCTGCTGGATTGTTTCCTCATCGATGCTTTGAACGTTTGCACTGATCTTTGTGCCTGTCCAGGGTATTATGGGGGCTGTGTACAGGGAGGTACGTGGCTGTGTGCAGGGTGGTATGGGGCGGTGTACAGGGTGGTATGGGGCTGTGTGCAGGGTGGTATGGAGCTGTATGTGCAGGGTGGTATGGGGCTGTATGTGCAGGGTGGTATGGGGCTGTATGTGCAGGGTGGTATGGGGCTGTGTGCAGGGTGGTATGGGGCTGTGTGCAGGGTGGTATGGGGCTGTGTACAGGGTGGTATGGGGCTGTGTACAAGGTGGTATGGGGCTGTGTGCAGGGTCTTATGGGGCTGTGTGCAGGGTGATTTGGGGCTGTATGTGCAGGGTGGTATGGGGCTGTATGTGCAGGGTGGTATGGGGCTGTGTGCAGGGTGGTATGGGGCTGTGTGCAGGGTGGTATGGGGCTGTGTGCAGGGTGGTATGGGGCTGTGTACAGGGTGGTATGGGGCTGTGTGCAGGGTGGTATGGGGCTGTGTACAGGGTGGTATGGGGCTGTGTGCAGGGTGGTATGGGGCTGTGTGCAGGGTGGTATGGGGCTGTGTACAGGGTGGTATGGGGCTGTGTGCAGGGTGGTATGGGGCTGTGTACAGGATGGTATGGGGCTGTGTGCAGGGTGGTATGGGGCTGTGTGCAGGGTGGTATGGGGCTGTGTAGAGGGTGTTATGGGGCTGTGTACAGGGTGATACGGGGCTGTGTACAGGGTGGTATGGCGCTGTGTACAGGATGGTATGGGGCTGTGTGCAGGGTGGTATGGGGCTGTGTACAGGGTGGTATGGGGCTGTGTACAGGGTGGTATGGGGCTGTGTACAGGATGGTATGGGGCTGTGTACAGGGTGATACGGGGCTGTGTACAGGGTGGTATGGGGCTGTGTACAGGATGGTATGGGGCTGTGTACAGGGTGTTATGGGGCTGTGTACAGGGTGGTATGGCGCTGTGTACAGGATGGTATGGGGCTGTGTACAGGGTGGTATGGGGCTGTGTACAGGGTGGTATGGGGCTGTGTACAGGATGGTATGGGGCTGTGTACAGGGTGATACGGGGCTGTGTACAGGGTGGTATGGCGCTGTGTACAGGATGGTATGGGGCTGTGTACAGGGTGTTATGGGGCTGTGTACAGGGTGGTATGGGGCTGTGTGCAGGGTGGTATGGGGCTGTGTGCAGGGTGGTATGGGGCTGTGTACAGGGTGGTATGGGGTAGTGTGTAAAAGGAGATAGTCCTTGCTTTGAATGGTGGCACGGTGGCACTGCGCTGCTGCCTCACAGTGCCAGGACCCGAGTGCAATTCCAGGCTTGGTTCACTGTCTGTGCGGAGTTTGCAGGTTTTCCCCGTGTCTGTGTGGGTTTCCTCCCACAGTCCAAAGATGTGCTAGTTAGGTGAACTGGGCTTGGGTAAGGGTGGGGTGGTGGGTCTTGTTAAGATAGTCTGTCAGAGAGTCAGTGCAGACACAATGGGCTGAATGGCCTCCTTCTGCTCTATAGGGATTCTGTGGTTCCATGATTTCATGAAACAGCCAGCAAAATCAATGTGGAGCCTCATCCAAGTGTGGCCAAGCCACTCATAGGGGTGTGGGTTTGCTGTGGGTGAAGGATCTGCAGCATTTGACAATGTTGATAAGAATTGGTCACACCCTCTATCTCCTTATCAATTCCTGGCCAATATATGTAGTTCCTGGCCAACATCTTCATCTTGGTTTGCCCAGGACATTCAGCTCCTGGGGAAGTGGCTGTCACCCCGGGTGTGGTACTATCTCTTAGCTCCCCGTCTTTGCAGCTGATTTCATCCCTATGCTGCAGACGATGCTGGAACTGCTCCGATTCCATCTGGTCAAAACTATTCACTTCACTTTCAAAAAGGCTGGATCCCTCTGGGTCTATGTCTTGCTGTGGGCCAATGAAATGGGCAGTGTCCAGAAAATTAGAAGGAGGCCATTCAGCCCATCGCATCTGCACGACAACAATCCCACCCAGGTCCTATCCCCATAACCCTATGTGTTTTACCCTGCTTGTCCCCCTGACGCTAAAGGATAATTTAACACGGCCAATCCATCTAACCAGCACATCTTTGGACTGTGGGAGGAAACCAGAGCACCTGGAGGAAACCCACACAGACACGGGGAGAATGTGCAAACTCCACAAAGACAGTCACCTGAGGCCAGAATTTATGATGTGGAGATGCCGGCGTTGGACTGGGGTAAACACAGTAAGCAGTTTAACAACACCAGGTTAAAGTCCAACAGGTTTATTTGGTAGCAAAAGCCACACCTTTGGTGTGGCTTTTGCTACCAAATAAACCTGTTGGACTTTAACCTGGTGTTGTTAAACTTCTTACTGTTGCCAGAATTTAACCCAGGTCCCTGGTGCTGTGAGGCAGTTGTGCTAACCACTGTGCCACCGTGCCACCATTCAAAGCAAGTACTATCTCCTGTGGAACAGACGACAAAGATACCATCTGAGGACGTGGGAGCAAGCTTAGAGCATCAGCATTAGAAATCTGTGCCCATGGCCTGTGCTGAAATGTGTAGCTATACGCAGCTAACAGTGAGGCCCATCTTTGTACTTGGGTCGATGTGATCGGCGAGACTGATTTGTCTTCATGGAATAGCCCTAACAACAGCTTGTGGTCCGAGTTGCTGGTGAAAAGGTGGCTGTACACACACTGGTGAAACTTCCTGACCACAAGTGTAACTGCTAGTTTATCGTTATCAATCTGTGAATAACTCCTTTCAGCATCAGACAAGGTCCTGGAAGCAAAGATGACGGGCCACTGCCTGTCATCTCCCATCTTACAGGCCCTTTGCCGTAAGGTGATGCATCACATGTCACTATCATCTGCTTGCCTGGATTAAAATGGAAAATAAGGTAGTTGACAGTAGGGCCTGTTTTACTTGGCTGTCCTCTGGGCATCTTCCCATTGCCAACATTAATTTTTTTAAAATATGGTGCAAGGGTGTCAAAATGGTCAACAAGCTGGCTAAAAAACAGCCATAAAAGGTGACCATCCTGAAGAAGAACTTCCCTTTGCTACGTTCTTCAATGAAGGCACATCTCTATTGCCTTTACTTTTCTTCTAGTGGGTGCAATTCTTTTGTATCGACTCAGAATCTGAAATACAGGGCCTCATTGGCCTGAAACGTACATATTTTTCTTGTAATTGTCACAATTCCTCACTATTCCATCTGGTTTTAGCACTGGGAATATTGACGCAGTCCACTCTGGGAATTGTAGCGGTCTTCCAACTTCTTCAACTCCAGCTCAACCTTTTGATGGACGGCAGGGGTCTCCAAACTTTTCAGTACGAGGGCCACATCGTATATTTTACACATTTTCGGGGGCCAAAGAAAAAAAATTAGTTTTATAAATGAATGAATAAAATTTAAATGAATGAATAAGTTTTATTTGGATCATCTTTGTAATCAGCATGATATGATTCAGAACAAAAGAGAAATGTGACAATTACAAAAGAAACAATGCCGTGTTTACACTGAGAAATGATATATAATGAGTAAAAATGTCAAACATTAGCAAATGCTCTGACAAAATAATCAATTACTTAACTGCAGATGAGAAAAGCAAGCTATTCATTTTTAATTGATTTTATTTACTGAAATTTTACAAATGTTTACTTGAAATGAGAATTTGCCCAATTTTGTGGCACGCAATGAGAAAAATAAACACGCCCCAAGAAAGAACTTCCGTAAAACAAAGCAAAGAAATTCAAAATAAACTTGAACCATTAATAAAGGTCGAACAAAAATAAATTCAGTCTGCACCTTTCCACACAATTCTGGCAGTTGGAGTTTTCAATCATAACCAACAAATCATGAAGTTTTGCACAAGATTAATGGGAATGATGGAACTGCTTTTTAAATTTCAAAATATTGCTGAACTGAAGTTTCAAGCTTGAGGAGCCAATTATTAGAATGGACTTCAAATGCTCATCAGGTAAATTTGCTCAATATTTGGACTTGACATACTTCATTTTTGAAAATGTTTGTTCACACAGGTACGTTGTACCAAAAACTGATACAAATCCACAAGCAAATCGCTTCAAATTTGGAAACTGCTCAGGCTACAAAGATTTATAAAATTGGATCAGATTTCCTTCTTTATAGAACATAGAACATAGAAAGCCACAGCACAAACAGGCCCTTCGGCCCACAAGTTGCGCCGATCACATCCCCACCTCTAGGCCTATCTATAGCCCTCAATCCCATTAAATCCCATGTACTCATCCAGAAGTCTCTTAAAAGACCCCAACGAGTTTGCCTCCACCACCACCGACGTCAGCCGATTCCACTCACCCACCACCCTCTGAGTGAAAAACTTACCCCTGACATCTCCTCTGTACCTACCCCCCAGCACCTTAAACCTGTGTCCTCTCGTAGCAACCATTTCAGCCCTTGGAAACAGCCTCTGAGAGTCTACCCTATCCAGACCTCTCAACATCTTGTAAACCTCTATCAGGTCACCTCTCATCCTTCGTCTCTCCAGGGAGAAGAGACCAAGCTCCCTCAACCTATCCTCATAAGGCATGCCCCCCAATCCAGGCAACATCCTTGTAAATCTCCTCTGCACCCTTTCAATGGCTTCAACATCCTTCCTGTAATGAGGTGACCAGAACTGCGCGCAGTACTCCAAGTGGGGTCTAACCAGGGTCCTATAAAGCTGCAGCATTATCTCCCGACTCCTAAACTCAATCCCTCGATTAATGAAGGCCAGTACGCCGTACGCCTTCTTGACCGCATCCTCCACCTGCGAGGCCGATTTAAGAGTCCTATGGACCCGGACCCCAAGGTCCTTCTGATCCTCTACACTGCTAAGAATGGTACCCTTCATATTATACTGCTGCTTCATCCCATTGGATCTGCCAAAATGGATCACCACACACTTATCCGGGTTGAAGTCCATCTGCCACTTCTCCGCCCAGTCTTGCATTCTATCTATGTCTCGCTGCAACTTCTGACATCCCTCCAAACTATCCACAACACCACCTACCTTGGTGTCGTCAGCAAACTTACCAACCCATCCCTCCACTTCCTCATCCAGGTCATTTATGAAAATGACAAACAGCAAGGGTCCCAGAACAGATCCCTGGGGCACTCCACTGGTCACTGTCCTCCATGCAGAGAAAGACCCCTCCACAGCCACTCTCTGCCTTCTGCAGGCAAGCCAGTTCTGGATCCACAAGGCAACAGCCCCTTGGATCCCATGCCCTCTCACTTTCTCAAGAAGTCTTGCATGGGGGACCTTATCGAACGCCTTGCTGAAGTCCATATAGACCACATCCACCGCTCTTCCTTCGTCAATGTGTTTGGTCACATTTTCAAAGAACTCAACCAGGCTCGTAAGGCACGACCTGCCCTTGACAAAGCCGTGCTGACTACTTTTGATCATACTAAACTTCTCTAGATGATCATAAATCCTGTCTCTCAGGATCCTCTCCATCAACTTACCAACCACTGAGGTTAGACTCACCGGTCGGTAATTTCCCGGGCTGTCCCTGTTCCCTTTCTTGAATATAGGGACCACATCTGCAATCCTCCAATCCTCCGGAACCTCTCCCGTCTCCATCGACGATGCAAAGATCATCGCCAAAGGCTCCGCAATCTCCTCCCTCGCCTCCCACAGTAACCTGGGGTACATCCCATCCGGTCCCGGCGACTTACCAACCTTGATGCCATTCAATAGTTCCAACACATCCTCTTTCTTTATGTCCACATGCTCGATCCTTTCTGTCCACCGCAAACCAGCAGTACAACCACCCAGATCCCTTTCCACCGTGAATACCGAGGTAAAGTATTCATTAAGCAGCTCCGCCATTTCTAACGGTTTTGCACAAACTTTTCCCCCTTCACCTTTTAAGGGTCCTATGCCTTCACATCTCATCCTTTTACTCTTGACATATTTGTAGAAAGCCTTGGGATTCTCCTTAATCTTACCCGCCAAGGCCTTCTCATGACCCCTTCTCGCTCTCCTAATTTCCTTCTTAAGCTCCTTCCTACATCCCGTATACTCCTCTAAATCCTTAACACCTCCTAGCTCTCTGAACCTTCTGTACGCCTCTCTTTTCTTATTCACCAGGTTCATCACAACCTTCGTGCACCACGGTTCCCGTACCCTACCAACACCCCCCTGTCTCATCGGAACGTTGTCATGCAGAGCTCCAGACAAACATTCCTTGAAAATCCTCCACTTTCCTTCGGTACTTTTCCCCAAGAATGCCTCCTTCCAATTTACCCGTCTAATTTCCTCCCTGATGACACTGTATTTCCCTTTACTCCAGAGAAACACTTTCCTAGCCTGCCTGATCCTATCTCTTTCCAATGCTATCGTGAAGGAGATAGAATTATGATCGCTATCCCCAAGATGCTCACCCACCGAGAGATCCTCCACCTGTCCAGGTTCATTAGCCAGCACCAGATCAAGTACAGCCTCTCCTCTAGTAGGCTTATCCACATACTGTGTCAGGAAACTCTCCTGGACACACCTAACAAACTCCTCTCCATCCAAACCCCTAGCCCTAGGGATATTCCAATCTATGTTTGGGAAATTAAAATCTCCCATCACGACAACTCTGTTATTCCTACATCTCTCCAGGATCTGTTTCCCCATCTGCTCCTCAACATCTCTGTTACTATTGGGCGGCCTATAGAAAACACCCAGCAACGTTACCGACCCCTTCCTGTTCCTAACCTCCACCCACAGAGACTCCGTAGTCAATCCCTCCACAGCGTCCACTTTCTCTACAGCCGTGACACTATCCCTGATCAACAGTGCCACTCCCCCCCCTCTCTTGCCTCCCTCCCTTTCCTTCCTGAAACATCTAAAACCCGGCACCTGAAGCACCCAGTCCTGTCCCTGAGACATCCAAGTCTCCGTAATGGCCACCACATCACAATTCGAAGCAGCAATCCACGCTCTAAGCTCATCCACTTTATTCGCTACACTCCTGGCATTAAAATAGACACATCTCAGACCTTCAGCCTGAGCACTTCCCTTCTCCATCACTCGTCTAACCTCCCTCTTACCCTGTTTACATTCCTTATCTATTTGCGAGCTAACCTCCTCGCTCTCAGTCCCCTCATTTTGATTCCCTCCCCCCAACCTTTCTAGTTTAAAGTCTCTCCAGTAGCCTTAGCCAACCTTCCCGCCAAGATATTGGTCCCCCTGGGATTCAAGTGCCACCCGTCTTTTTTAAACAGGTCACACCTGCCCCTAAAGAGGTCCCAATGATCTAAGTACCCAAATCCTTGTCCCTTGCTCCAGTCCCTCAGCCACGCATTCATTCTCCACCGATTCCTGTTCTCACTCTCCCGTGGCACAGGCAGCAATCCCGAGATTACTACCTTTGCATTCCTCTTTCTCAGCTGTCTACCTAACTCCCTATATTCTCTTTTCATGACCCCTTCCCTCTTCCTACCTATGTCAGCAGTACCTATATGCATCACGACCTTCGGCTCCTCTCCCTCCCCCTTCAGGATTTCTGGGACTCGACCAGAGACATCCCGGACCCCTGCACCAGGGAGGCAAACCACCATCCGAGAGTCCCGTCTGTGTCCGCAAAAACGCCTATCTGACCCCCTCACCGTAGAGTCCCCAATTAGCACTACCCTCCTTTCCTTACCCTTTTGCACTACTGGGCCAGGCTCAGCTCCAGAGACACTGCCACCGCTGCTTCCCCCAGGTGGGCTGTCCACCCCAGTAGTACTCAGACAGGAGTACTTATTATTAAGGGACACATCCACCGGGGTGCTCACCATCAACCGAGCTTTCTCCTTCCTCACTGTTACCCAGTTACCCTCCTCCCGTGGTCCCGGTGTGACCACCTGCCGATAGCTCCTGTCAATGACCTCCTCACTATCCCTAATATACTTGTCTTTCAGCATGTCATCTGATTGGAGATCAATAATTTCCATTTGAAACTGACTTGGGAGTGTTTCAACATTGCAGCCAAATGGATTTTGAAACAGCTTTATTTCATCTGTATTTCCATCAAGATCAGAAAATCGTTCCTGAAATTGTTTTTGCAAGTCCTTAATGATTTCTGTTGCAAATGAAGAAGGAAATTCTGCTTCACTTTCTTCATGAAATTTTTCACAACATGGAAAATGAACCAAGTTATGAACTTTCAGCTGTCCTTGAAATAGCATCAGTTTTGCCCTGAATGCCTTGACGTGCGCGAATAGATCACAAATCAAATTTGTTTCACCTTGCAACTTCAGATTCTATTGATTCGTATGACCTGTCACATCTGCAAAAAATGCCAATTTCCAAAGCCAGTCAGTGTTTGATAAAAGTGGTTTGGGTCTATTCTTCTCTGTGAGAAAGGAATCAATTTCTTCTCTGAGCTGAAAGAACCGTGTTAGAACCTTTCCACAACTAAGCCATCAAACTGCTGTATAATAAGGCAAGTCACCAAACTCAGAATCAGTTTCTTTCAGAAAATCACGAAACTGGCGATGATTAAGCCCGTGAGATCGAATGAAATTCACTGTTGAAACAACAGGTTTCAGAACGCAAGACATATCCACATATTTTCCGCACAATGCTTGTTGATGGACAATGCAATGCAGAAACATGGGCTTTGAGAATCCACCAACCTCACAAGCTTTTGTGATTTGTCCAACCAAACCTTTCTTCACCCCAAACATGTTCTTTCCTCCATCAATTGTCACGCATTGCAGTTTATTCCACTCCAGGTTATATTCTAACACAGTTTTTGCAATTCTTTGAAGATGCCTTCTCCAGTTACTGTGCTGTGCATGCTATGCACTGATGCTAATTCTTGTGTCACATTAAATTCACTGTCGACGCCATGAATGAATACTAGGAGTTGTGATGTGTCACACACATCAGTCGAGAGAATACAACTGAAAATTTCTTGCTTTGTCTGCAATTTGATGAAATATATTGCTTCCTATATCCTCAATTCTACGAGCAACAGTATTTGGCGCAAGACTGATGATTTTGAACAGATTTGCTTTTTCTGGGCATAACTCAGTACAAATGGGTATGATCTAGTGGCCATTACAGAAACGTGGTTGCAGGGTGACCAGGACTGGGAACTGAATATCCAGGGGTATCAGACATTTCGGAAGGATAGACAGGAAGGAAAAGGAGGTGGGGTAGCTCTGTTAATTAAGGATAACATCAGGGCGGTAGTGAGAGACGATATAGGCTCTAAGGAGCAGAATGTGGAATCGTTGTGGATGGAGATAAGGAATAGTAAGGGGAAAAAGTCACTGGTGGGCGTGGTCTATAGGCCCCCAAATAATAACTTTGAGGTGGGTCGGGCTATAAACAAACAAATAATGGATGCGTGCAAAAACGGAACAGCAATAATCATGGGGGATTTTAACCTGCATATTGATTGGTTAACTCAGGTCGGACGCGGTGGACTTGAGGAAGAGTTCTTAGAATGCTGCCGGGATAGTTTCCTCGAACAGTATGTTACAGAACCTACGAGGGAGCGAGTTATCTTGGATCTGGTCCTGTGTAATGAGACAGGTAAAATTAATGATCTTCTTGTGCGGGATCCTCTTGGAATGAGTGATCACAATATGGTTGAATTTCTAATACAAATGGAGGGTGAGAAAGTAGGGTCCCAAACCAGTGTCCTCTGCTTGAACAGAGGGGAGTACAATAGGATGAGGGCAGAATTGGCTAATGTAGACTGGGAGCGCAGACTAGTTGGTAGGACAGCTGAGCAACAGTGGCGGATTTTTAAGGAGATTTTTCTCAGTACTCAGCAAAAATATATTCCTGTCATAAAGAAGGAATGTAAGAAAAGGGATAACCAGCCATGGATAAGTAAGGAAATAAAGGAGAGTATTAAATTAAAAACCGATGCGTACAAAGTGGCCAAAACTAGTGGGGAATTAGAAGATTGGGAAAGCTTTAAAAAACAACAAAGAACAACTAAGAAAGCGAAAAAGAAAGGAAAGATGGATTATGAAACTAAACTAGTACAAAATATAAAAACTGATAGTAAAAGTTTTTACAAATATATAAAAAGGAAAAGATTAGCTAACGTAAATGTTGGACCCTTAGAAGACGAGAAGGGGGATTTGATCATGGGAAACGAGGAAATGGCCGAGGCCTTAAACAAGTTTTTTGTGTCGGTCTTCACGGTAGAGGACACAAATAGCTTACTGAAAATTGACGCTCGTGGGACTGTGAGGGGTGAAGTCCTTAAAACGATTACTATTACTAAAGTGGTAGTGCTTGGTAGGCTAATGGAACTAAAGGTAGACAAGTCCCCGGGCCCGGATGGAATGCATCCCAGGGTACTGAAAGAAATGGCAGAAGTAATAGCAGATGCGTTGGTTATAATTTATCAAAATACACTGGCCTCTGGGGAAGCGCCGGCTGATTGGAAAACAGCTAATGTGATGCCACTGTTTAAAAAGGAGGTAGACAAAAGGCGGGTAACTACAGGCCGGTTAGCTTAACGTCCGTAGTTGGGAAATTGCTGGAATCCATCATTAAAGAAGAAATAGCAGGACACCTGGAAAAAAATGGTTCGATCAAGCAGACGCAGCATGGATTCATGAAGGGAAAGTCGTGTTTGACGAATTGAATGGATTTTTATGAAGATGTAACGAGTGCAGTTGACAGAGAGGAACCGGTGGATGTGGTGTTTTTGGATTTCCAGAAGGCGTTCGATAAGGTGCCTCACAAAAGGTTGCTTCAGAAGATTAAGATACACGGAGTTGGGGGTAAAGTGTTAGCGTGGATTGAGGATTGGCTATCTAACAGGAAGCAGAGAGTTGGAATAAATGGGTGCTTTTCTGGTTGGCAGTTGGTGACTAGTGGCGTGCCGCAGGGATCGGTGCTGGGGCCTCAACTGTTTACCATATACATAGACGATCTAGAGGAGGGGACCGAGTGTAGGGTAACAAAGTTTGCGGATGACACAAAGATGAATGGGAAAGCGAATTGCATGCAGGATGCGAAAAGTCTGCAGAGAGATTTGGATAGGCTAAGTGAGTGGGCGAGGATCTGGCAGATGGAGTATAACGTTGACAAGTGTGAGGTTATCCACTTTGGAAGGAATAATAGTAAAATGGACTATTATTTAAATGGTGAAAAATTACAACATGTTACTGTGCAGAGGGACCTGGGGGTCCTTGTGCATGAATCGCAAAAACTCAGTTTGCAGGTGCAGCAGGTGATCAAGAAGGCAAATGGAATGTTGGCCTTTATCGCGAAGGGGATGGAGTATAAAAGCAGGGAGGTCTTGCTGCAATTGTACAAGGTACTGGTGAGGCCGCAACTAGAGTACTGTGTGCAATTTTGGTCTCCTTATTTGCAGAAGGATATATTGGCCTTGGAGGGAGTACAGAGAAGGTTCACCAGGTTGATACCGGAGATGAGGGGGTTGGCTTATGAGGAGAGATTGAGTAGATTGGGCCTGTACTCGTTGGAGTTTAGAAGGCTGAGGGGAGATCTTATAGAGACATATAAGATAATGAAGGGGCTAGACAGGGTAGAGGCAGAGAGATTCTTTCCACTTAGAAGGGAAACAAGAACTAGAGGACACAGCCTCAAAATAAGGGGGAGTCAGTTTAGGACAGAGTTGAGGAGGAACTTCTTCTCTCAGAGGGTAGTGAATCTCTGGAATTCTCTGCTCATTAAGCAGGACACCTGGACACAGGTAGATAGATTTCTGATCAATAAGGGAATTAAGGGTTATGGGGAGCGGGCGGGTAAGTGGAACTAAACCACTATCAGATCAGCCATGATCTTATTGAATGGCGGGGCAGGCTCGAGGGGCTAGATGGCCTACTCCTGCTCCTATTTCTTATGTTCCTATGTTCTTATAACTCTTCCACTGCTTCCATTATACACTCTTTGATGAGATCTCCATCGGTGAATGGCTTTCCTCTTTTAGCCAACACATAAGCTAGTTTGTAACTGGCCCTGGTTAAAGCTTCATTTTCAGTATCTTCTGCGTAAAAAAAGCTTGTCGGGAAAGCAACCTGTGTTGCGTTGATTCAAATTTTTCCGAACGCTGTGTTCCTGTGAATTGGGAACTTTTCTTTTTTCCTTCCATAACTGAATTGGTCTGAATTGCCGCCATCATTGTCATTGTTCGCGCTCATTTCAGACAGATGGAGCTTACGGATTGGATAAAGCAGCTGTCACTCAGTCAATGCAGAGCGGCAATTGGATAACAGATGTCTCAATTACTGATTCGTTTAATGAACTGTCACAGGACGGCAGCTCTGATTGGACAATATGTCGGAAAAGAGGGCGGGGATTCCCACAGGTCCATCAGACACCGTGTGGAGCGGCAGCAAATGTCCGGCCTGTGGCTTCCGTCCCCGCGTCCGGATCCTGAGTCAACGGCGGGGTTCCGGACGCGGGAGTGTTTTTGGCAGCGGGAATCCCGTCCTGCCCCACTGGCTGCGGGCCAGATGTTAGCCCGCTGCGGGCTGGATGTGGCCAGCGGGCCATAGTTTGGAGACCCCTGATGTCAGGGCATAAGGGACAGGCCGGGCTGTAAAGAATTTTGGCGTTTATCCAGAGTTTATGTAAATTTTAGCCTTCACTCCTCATATGTACAGCCTGTCTCTCTGAAAGACTTCTTGATATGTAAACAAGAGTTCCTGGAAAACCCCATCTGTAATGCTGAATATTTCCCGCCAATTCAACTTAATTAGCTCCTGCCAGTCTGGCCCCATAAGACTGGGCCTCTGTCCTTTCACTACCATCAGGGGTAGCTGGGCAGACTGGTGCTGATGTGACACTGATATTAATGTTGTGTCCAATAACTTCAGTGCCTCCCCTGTGTAGGTTGCCAACCTTGCCAAGGTTTAGCTGAGCCTGATTGGTCACAGAACTCTCTGTAAATACTTAGAGAGGTTTGTTCACCTTTTACCAGGGGCGAAGCACCTGTATCGACCTCCATCGTTACTGCACGCCCGTTAATCATAAGGGAAATTTCAATTGGAGGTGTTTTATTTAACGTTACAATATTGAGCTTATAAACTTCAGACTTCTCTTCCAAATTTTCCTCAGTAGAATAGAATCCCTACACTGCAGAAGGAGGCCATTACCCACTGCGCCAGCACCGACAATAATCCCACTCAGCCCCTACCCCCGGAACCCCACATATTTAGTCCTCCTGACACTAAGAGTCATTCAGCGTGTCCAATCAACCAAACCCACACATCCGTGGACATGTTTCCTAGAGTAAAAACAGAAAATGCTGGAAAATCTCAGCAGGTCTGAAAGCATCTGTGGAGAGAGAAGAGAGGCAACGTTTTGAGTTTGGATGACCCTTCATCAGAGCATCAGAGATTTATACTGTGAGGGTGGGGGGTGTAATTGACAAAGATATCATCGACAAAAAGACAAGGGGAATGTAAATAGTGGTGATGACAGGTAGAATAAATAGTGGCCATTGAGAGATAAGAAACTGTAAATGGCAGAACAAAGGTAAGGTTGTCAAAGGACAACCTGAGACATGTGACAGATGTCCCTCATAGTGGAGTGGGGGGGGGGGGGGGGGGGGGGAAGGAATACGATGGAAAATGAGATTTAAAGAAAAACGATGGAAGAAATTAAAATATAAAACAATATTCTATGGTATATAATTTAAAAAAAGAAAAAAAGGAATAAAATAAAATAAATAGAAATGGGGTGATGATGGAGGAGAGGGTTTATGCTCTGAAGTTGTTGAACAAAGAACAATACAGCACAGGAACAGGCCCTTCGGCCCTCCAAGCCTGCGCTGCTCATGTGCCCAACTAGACCATTCGTTTGTATCCCTCTATTCCCAGTCTGTTCATGTGGCTATCTAGATAAGTCTTAAACGATCCCAGCGTGTCCGCCTCAATCACCTTGCTTGGCAGTGCATTTTTAGGCCCCCACCACCCTCTGTGTAAAATACGTCCCCCTGACATCTGTGTTGAACCTTGCCCCTCTCACCTTGAACCCGTGACCCCTTGTGTTCGTCACCTCCGACTTGGGAAAAAGCTTCCCACTGTTCACCCTATCTATGCCCTTCATAATTTTATACACCTCTATTAGGTCGCCCCTCATCCTCCGTCTTTCTAGGGAGAACAACCCCAGTTTACCCAATCTCTCCTCATAGCTAAGACCCTCCATACCAGGCAACATCCTGGTAAACCTTTTCTGTACTCTCTCCAAAGCCTCCACGTCCTTCTGGTAGTGTGGCGACCAGAACTGGATGCAGTATTCCAAATGTGGCCTAACCAACACTCTATACAGCTGCAACATCATATGCCAACTTTTATATTCTATGCCCCGTCCAATAAAGGCAAGCATGCCATATGCCTTCTTGACTACCCTCTCCACCTGTGCTGCCACCTTTAAGGATCTGTGGACTTGTACACCCAGGTCCCTCTGTGTGTCTATACTCCTGATGGTTCTGCCATTTATTGTGTAGCTCCCCCTTACATTAGATCTACCGAAATGCATCACTTCGTATTTATCTGGATTAAATTCCATCTGCCATTTCTCCGCCCAATGTTCCAGCCTATCTATATCCTGCTGTATTCTCTGACAATGTTCATCACTATCCGCAACTCCAGCAATCTTTGTGTCGTCCGCAAACTTACTGATCACACCAGCTACATCTTCCTCCAATTCATTTATCTATATCACAAACAGCAGAGGTCCCAGTACAGAGCCCTGCGGAACACCACTAGCCATAGACCTCCAACCGGAAAAAGACCTCTCCACTGTTACCCTCTGTCTTCTATGGCTAAGCCAGTTCTCCACCCATCTAGCTAGCTCACCTTTTATCCCGTGAGATTTAACCTTTTGCACCAGCCTGCCATGAGGGACCTTGTCAAAAGCTTTACTAAAATCCAAATAGACGACATCCACGGCCCTTCCCTCGTCAATTGTTTTTGTCACCTCCTCAAAAAACTCAACCAAATTTGTGAGGCATGACCCCCCTCGTACAAAACCATGCTGTCTAACGCGAATGAGATTATTCAGTTCTAAATGCGCATATATCCTATCTCTAAGAATCTTCTCCAACAATTTCCCTACCACGGACGTCGAGCTCACTGGCCTATAATTACCCGGGTTATCCTTGCTACCCTTCTTAAATAACGGGACCACATTTGCTATCCTCCAATCCTCTGGGACCTCACCTGTGTCCAGTGAAGAGACAAAGATTTCTGTTAGAGGCCCAGCAATTTCACCTCTTGCCTCCCTGAGGAGTCTAGGATAGATGCCATCTGGCCCTGGGGATTTGTCTGTCTTAATATTTCCTAAAAAATCTAACACTTCCTCCCTTGTAATTGAGATTTTTTCTAACGGGTCAACACATCTCTCTGAGACACTACCAGCCAATATGTCCCTCTCCTTTGTGAATACTGATGCAAAGTTCTAAGTATAATTCCCCTCCTTTGTCCCTGAGATGTCTGATTCGTTCCCTAACAACCCTCTTGTTCCTAACGTATGCATAAAATGCCTTAGGATTCTCCTTAATCCTGTCTGCCAAGGACATTTCGTGACCCCTTTTTGCCCTTCTAACTCCCTGTTCGAGTTCTTTTCTACTTTCTCTGTATTCCCCAACTCAATGTTCTGTCCAGAAGGCTATAAAGTGCCCAGTTGGAAGATGAGATGTTGTTCCTCCAGTTTGCGTTGGCTTCACTGGAACATTGCAGCAGGCCAAAGACAGACATGTGGGCATGAGTGCAGGAGGGAGGTGTGTTGAAATGGCAAGTGACAGGAAAGTCTGGGTCCCACTTGCAGACGGGCTGGAGTCCTCATTTTTTCTCTGGGAACTAGGCGCCACCTGTCTGACTTTGCATCTGGTTTGTATGTGGCCCTTCTGATTACATCCGAAACAAATGAAACAAGACAGATTTGCATCTGTCTTGGGGATGGTCTCTCCTACAACGATAACATTCGTCCAACCCGTGTGGCTGGCGATTTCTTTCCCTGCTCTGCTGGGCCCTCGCGACTGGTATGTTGAGCGGCCACCATTTCCCACTAAATTTAGATTCACCTCACCCTGCATGCCTTGCGGTTCAGAAGCGCTCTGTTCAGCGCTCTTAGTCGCTCGAGCCAATTCAAACGCCGTGTCTCGGGATATTTTAGTTCCTGACAGCAGCTGTATTAGTGCAGCATATGAGATGATAATGTAACGTATCACTTAATGTTGGGCCAAACTCTCAGCCATCTGGTAAATCCTGGGAACAAAAGCAGAAACTGTTTCCCCTGGGTCCCTAATGGCTGAGTGCATAATGACGGAGGGTCAGGGACTGTAGTGAACCCTTATTAGAGCGACTAGCTGGTCAAAAGGTTTCGTATCCGGTGCCTCCGGAGATGTAAGGCTTCTTACGAGGCTATAATTTTGAGGGCCACAAGCCGTGGGTAAAATACCTTTCTGCTTTTCCTCACAAGTTATTTTATTGGCTGTGACAAAGTATTGAAAGTTTTCATCCACCGGCCTCGACCTTCAACCTCAAACAAATCCATCTGCCCAAACAGTGGTGTGGCTACTCGACCAAGGTAGGCACAATGACCTTTTACCTTCCTTGCAGGTTTTTTTTGGGGACTCACCCTTCCCCCTCCAGATGTTGACATCTTAGCAGCTGTATGCCAACTTATTCTCATCACCAATGTTGTAGCATGAGGAAGCCTTGAATCAGACAGTGATTTATTGAACAGTAGTTAAAACTATATACACACAAGCTCAATACAGATACAAGTCTAATCCCACCGACTCCTGGGCTCATGCTGCAGGTTTTGGCAATCTGAACCCGCTTTCTAACGCCTGATAGACTGAGGTGCATGCTCCCTTCCAATAGGCCACAATGGGTCATGTGACCCACAACCAATCTCCATTTATAAGGTAAACACTATCACTTGACTGTAACTCAGCCCGGGTATCTGTTATTCTGTATATAAACCACCCCAAACTTCCCAAAGTAATGAGAACTCATGTGGAAAAGCAGAGGTTTAAAACTGCGAGATTAGCAGCAGAAATGGCAGATAATTGTGAATTAGTTCATAGATCAAAGTTTGGGTTTCAACATCAACTTCAATCCATGAGGGATAAAAACTGGGGAAAAGAGAAATCTTCAGGTGGTAAAGGCGAAGGAAATCTCATTGGAGATAGTAAGGATAGTTTTCCTCAAGTTAAAAAGAAAACATATGAAGGTGGAAGAGAAATAAGAAGCCTCAGATGTTTTCATTGTAATAAAGTTGGACACACAAAATCGCAGTGTTGGTGACTTGGGAAAAGTACTGGAAAGACAGACTTGGTAAAACAGGATAAAGTAGTGGGGTTTGTTAAAGTGCCAAAGTAAAGCATGGTTGAAACTAAAGAGGTACAAAATAATGTACAGCCTGTTCAGAGATTAGTTAATAAGCAAGTACCAGATCTCTTTAAAGAATTTATTCATGTGGATAAGGTTTACTCATGTGTACCAGGAGGAGTAGGTAAAGAAGTTAAGATCTTAAGAGATACGGGAGCAAGTCAATCTTTTATAGTGTGAGGTGAGGAGATATGTAGTTCAAAAGGACTATTGCCAGAAAAGGTAGCAATATGTGGAATTCAGGGTGAGAAGAGTAGTGTTCCATTGTGTAAGATATGGTTGGAGAGTCCAATGAAAAGTGGTGAAGTGGTGGTAGGAGTGATAGAAAAAATATCTTTTCTATTTTGTCCTGTGTAAAATATAGCTGGATCACAGGTGAGAGTGATGCCTACAGTGGTTGAAAAGCCAATGGAAAATCGAACAGTATATCCTGGGATGTTTGTGGTAACAAGATCACAAAGCCACCGGTTGAGACAGGAGAAGGAGAAATCAAAGGGTAAAGATAAGGCGGTTGCGATTCCGTTATCAGAAACAATCTGAGCAGATAGTTGATAAAGAGCAAGAACAGGTGAAGGACAAAACACATATCTTTAGTTCAGGAAAGTTGGCAGTTGCTGTGTGGACCTGCTAGAAGAGACACGTGTCTCTCTGTCTGTCTTTCTCCAAAGGTGTTCTGAAAGCTCCAGGACAGGTAACCTAAGTCAAAGCAAGCATACCTGTATTTTGCGAACTAATTTTAAAGAGAGGTTTAAGTATAAGGGAAATTTTGCCTGATTGGAACTCATAGTGATAGATTAGCAGTTAAGAAGTGTATCTTGCCATGTTTAAGTATTGTTCAAGTGTTAAAAATTAAGCTAATTCATTTGTTAATTAAATTAAATTGTGTTATTAAACAAAGATTATTTTGATAAAAGCTTCCCAGTTTGTCAATATAATCTTACCTGGAGTGATTTTCTCAAACACATCCTCATCAATGATTGTATCACAGTTTAGGAGTTCTCTCCATCAAAGGTTGATGTTTTCTTTGTCTCTCAAGAGGGTTCTTACTCCGCACCAGTTTAGAGCCAGGGTGTTGGGTCCATATATTGCCTTGGTGGTACTGAAGAAGCCCTGGATAACGTGCCTGTCAGTGGGGAGTTGCAGTTACTCAGATTTCTCAGTTCACCATTGGTTCTTGATTTTCCTTGTTCTTCTTTGTTCCTCCACCATTGCTGATTGGTGAGATCCCATCTTTGCCTTGCTGGCTATGTCATTTTGCCAGGCGCCAAGAGCTTTCCTCGTCTTGTCGATGAGGTCTTGGATGGTGTGGTCGTTCTCGTTGAGCCAGTCTTGGTGTTTCCTAGTCTTGCAGCTGAAGGTTTCTTCACAGTTTGAGATGATAGCTGCCTTCAGCTCTTTCCAGTTTTCCTCCACTCCATTTGAATGAGCACTTTGGAGGTTATGGTGAAGGCATTGTTGGAAGGGGCAGCATGGCAGCACAGTGGATCCGGGTTCGATTCCCAGCTTGGGTGATTATCTGTGTGGAGTTTGCACATCCTCCCCGTGTCTGCGTGTGTTTCCTCCAGTTTCCTCCTACAGTCCAAAGATGTGCAGATTAGGTGGATTGGTTATGATAAATTGACCCTTAGTGTCAGCGGGATTAGCTAGGGTAAATGCATGGGTTATGGGGATAGGGCCTGGGTGGGACTCTGGTTGGTGCAGACTCAATGGGCCAAATGGCCTCCTTCTGCACTGTAGGATTCTATGATTCTAAGGTTACTAGCATGCTTGGCTCTTGAAGCCACCCAATATGGAGGCCTGTGACTAGTGGTGTGCCGCAGGGATCGGTGTTGGGTCCATTGTTGTTTGTCATCTATATCAATTGATCTGGATGATAATGTGGTAAATTGGATCAGCAAATTTGCTGATGATACAAAGATTGGAGGTGTAGTGGACAGTGAGGAAGGTTTCAAAGCTTGCAGAGGGATTTGGACCAACTAGAAAAATGGGCTGAAAAATGGCAAATGGAATTTAATGCAGACAAGTGTGAGATATTGCACTTTGGAAGGACAAACCAAAGTAGAACGTACAGGATAAACGGTAGGACTCTGAAGAGAGCAGTTGAACAGAGGGATCTGGGAATACAGGTACAGAATTCCCTAAAAGTGACGTCACAGGTGGATAAGGTCGTAAAGAGTGCCTTTGGCCCTTATAAATCAGAGTATCGAGTATAAAAGTTGGAGTGTTATGGTAAGGTTATATAAGGCATTGGTGAGACCGAATTTAGAGTATTGTGTACAGTTTTGGTCACCTAGTCACAGGAAGGATGTAAATAAGGTTGAAAGAGTGCAGAGAAGGTTCACAAGGATGTTGCCGGGACTTGAGAAGCTGAGTTACAGAGAGAGATTGAATAGGTTGGGACTTTATTCCCTGGAGCGTAGAAGAATGAGGGGAGATTTGATAGAGGTGTATAAGATTTTGATGGGTATAGATAGAATGAATGCAAGCAGGCTTTTTCCACTGAGGCTAGGGGAGAAAAAAACCAGAGGGCATGGGTTAAGGGTGAAAGGAGAAAAGTTTAAAGGGAATATTAGGGGGGGCTTCTTCACGCAGAGAGTGGTGGGAGTGTGGAATGAGCTGCCGGATAAAGTGGTAAATGCACTTTTAACATTTAAGAAAAACTTCATGGATTCATGGATGAGAGGGGTGTGGAGGGATATGGTCCAAGTGCAGGTCAGTGGGACTAGGCATAAAATGGTTCGGCACAGACAAGAAGGGCCAAAAGGCCTGTTTCTGAGCTGTAATTTTCTATGGTTCTATGGTTCTAATATTGATCTTTTTTCTGAGCTGTTTCTTCAACTTCTGCTGCTTCTGGTGGAGGTTGATAGTGGATGAGCTGGTGTATTTCCAGCAGTCGCCTGCACTGGTCATCGCTTTGATGATGAGGGTCATCCTTCTGTCTCGGAATCGGATGATGATGCAGTCAATCATGCGTCAGGGCTTTGATCGTGGATGTCTCCAGGAAGTCTTAAACTTGTCTTTTTGGTGGAACAGTATGTTAGTGATGACAAGCTGGTGTTGCACGCATTTGGTGAGCTGGAGAACACTGTTGGAGTTGCAATTCCCAATCTTTTCCTTTCCGATGGTTCTTTTCCAGAGTTGGGAGTCCTTTCCCACCCTGCGTTGAGGTTCCCAAGGAGGATGATCTTATCTTCCTTAGGATTCTTAGGATTCTCGATTAGATTCCAGACTGTAACTCACTCCCGGGTATCTGTTCATAGAAATCATAGAAACCCTACAGTGCAGAAGGAGGCCATTCGGCCCATCGAGTCTGCACCGACCACAATCCCACCCAGGCCCTACCCCCACATATTTTACCCACTAAGCCCTCTAACCTACGCATCCCAGGACTCTAAGGGGCAATTTTTTAAACCTGGCCAATCAACCTAACCCACACATCTTTGGACTGTTATTCTATATATAAGCCACCCGAACTCCCTGATTAGATTCCAGTCTGTAACTCACTCACGATATCTGTTATTCTATATGTAATCCACCCCGAACTCCTCGATTAGATTCCAGTCTGTAACTCACTCCCGGATTTCTGTTTTTCTATATATAAACCACCCCGAACCCCTCGATTAGATTCCAGTCTGTAACCCACTCCCGGCTATCTGCTATTCTATATATAAACCACACAAACCCCTTGATTAAATTCTAGGCTGTAACTCACTCCCGCGTATCTGTTATTCTATATATAACCGCATCCCCCCCCGAACGTTCGATTAGATTCCAGTCTGTAACTCACTCCTGGGTATCTACTATTCCATATATAAACCACCCTGAACCCCTCGATTAGATTCCAGACTGTAACTCACTCCTGGGTATCTACTATTCCATATATAAACCACCCTGAACCCCTCGATTAGATTCCAGACTGTAACTCACTCCTGGGTATCTGTTATTCTCTGTATAAACCACCACCGTACCTCAGTTAGATTCCAATCTGTAATTCATTACTGGGTATCTGTGATTCTACCCAAGCCTCTTGATTTGATGGCAGGGGCATTATTGTCTGTTCAGTAGTGTTTTTGTGTAAATACCTGCAGTTATTGTCACTGACATTATTCGGAAGTCTATGTTTCACATATCTGACAGGTTTACATCGGGAGAGGTACTCTGCGGCGCCCAGATCTGCTCACTCCTACAACACAATGCTGTTTTGTTTTCAGATTTCTGAAATAAACGGAATAGCTATTAAGCTGCACATTGATGTTATCTTGTGAATTGGACTGGTAATATCCCAGTGTAATGTGAAGAATGTGCCTGGGAGGCCTGTACGCTGTGTGATTGGCCTTCTCCCCACAGCCTGCCCACGCTTGCAGCACCCACACTGCTCTGCCAATGAGAGCGTGGTAACTGCACACACCCACTACCCACTCGGCCAGCAGTGGGGGTGGGATGTGGGAGGGAAGTGGGTGGGGTGTCAGGGGGATGTGGGAGCGAAGTTTTGGGACATGCTGCAGCTGCTTGCTGTTACCCCCCCCCCCCCCCCCCCGCCCCCATCTGTACTCCAGTCACTGAGTTCGTGCTGGCAGCCACTTACAACATATCTCCACTCACTGCGAACTTAACCCCTTCCTGCAACTGCTTCCTTAGATTTCTTCATTCCTTACGAAATATATTTCAGTGAGACAGCATGAGGAGGAAATGAGGGCGCAGGAGAGTGAGCGGGAGAATGACTGAACTTCAACCCAGTTCAAATTCCCAGAGCTCGGTGATAGTCTAGAGCAGAGATTAGCCCAATCGAATGGACTTTAGTAGTAACGCCCACCTGTGAGTCACAAGCTGGAGGGTTTGAAACCCACTGCAGACGGTCCCAGCAACTAGCGGCTGGAGCTCTGGCTTTGAATTCTGGCATCCCGTGTGATAAGCAGACTCAGCGGGGGCTTGAGGAACCCACTCACCAGATAGGACCCTCCACCCCCCTCCCCTCCACCATCCCATTGGCTGGCATGCATGATGGAAGGAAGGAGTTTTGACATTGTGACCTGTCAGATTCTGAATCAATCTGTAAAACCTTCCAGTACACCCACTAAGCACCAAGTATGAATTCATTCATTCATGTTTAAACTATGCCTACGTTACAATCATACCCAATTCTCTTGCCTGACTCTGTAACAGTACCTCCTGACTATAGTTCCTTCCCACTTTCATCTTAGATTTGAAGTTCTCTCTCAGCAGACACCCTGTCCTGACATGAGAATCATCAGCCCTTCAGGGCCCAAGTCTGAGCGAGGATGGAATGTATTAAATATACTGCAGGCTTGTAATAATGTTCATGTGTTGAAAGATGGGATGAAATGTGCTTTCTCCAAACGGTCGTGACTGAACACGTGGATTTAACTGTGAGCCAGTTGGTGTATCACCCTACCCTCTGTTCAGATGTGGACTTCAGCCCCTAGAATTATAAAACTGAAACACCAAAACAAAATCACTCAAAGAACATCTGGAGTTCACCTCGGTTTACTTTGCACCGTGTAATTCCGTCTGTTAACTCACTATTCTGAAAAGGTTTTTTTTTACAGTCCTTGTCTCTCCCTCAGCATGTAATTATTATCCTAATGACCTCACTCCTCAACAATCACAAGACCACTGCAAGGGTTAATCACTCTGTGTATCTGTATTTGTCTGTTTGCCAGTTTCTAATCTCTGTTCTTTTGTGTTCATTCCAAACTCACGCTGAAGTCATATTCTGGAATTTATCTAAAGAATATTAAAAACTTTACATATTTTTACTTTCTGTCTTCAGGAGAGTTTTCCATTTTGACATATTTTTGTCTCATTTTGTGTACAGGGCTTCCCATGATGAAGTGTCCATGGGACACTAATATCTGCTATAGACTTTCACCTAGCTCTGGGAATTTAGACTAGGCTGGAGTTCAGTCACACTCCCACTCACCCTCCTGCAATCTCATTCCCTCCTCCTGCTGTCACTCCCTGAAATCTATTTTGTAAGGAATGAAAAAATCTAAGGAAGCAGTTATAAGTGTCCACATGATAATTAAAACTGACTATGTAAACATTTCACATTGTAATTAATACCTCCCACCAGTGCTAGTGCTCTAACACTAAACGGCAACTTACACTCCAACCATTTCTACTTCCCTGCTGTCCATGTTACTCTAGGCTTTTCTTTGAAGTATAAAGTATGAAAGCATTCCGAGAGAAATAAACCTTTAAAATTGGGAAGAAATGTCAGCACACCCTGATCTTCCCCACTTCAACTGAAATCAATACTTGATTTAGACTTTTGTCTACACCTACAGCATCATGGGAGATCATTCCAGAAGTTGTCCTCAGTTTCCTCCAGTCAGAAGATGATCCATTGGCCTCTTTTAAGGATAATATTCCCACCCAGGATCGAACTGGGGACCTTTCGCGTGTGAGGCGAACGTGATAACCGCTACACTATATGATCCATTGGAATTCTGGTAAATTGGAGGGGGCTGGTTATCTGAACAATGGGAGTTGGGATGATTGGCTGGGATCACTTCTCAGCGTTTTGGTTAAGATCAAGCTTACGATTAAGTGAGAGTTCCTGTTCTTGTCAGTTTGGATCTGGTATGTCCCTTGTCTGGGGATTATGAATTGAATTGGTTTCTGGAGGAAGAGGTTTGCCCTGTCCACTCTGAAAGAGGAATAAATTAAAACTAAACAAAAAGATTCCTTCCTCAGTTTTGATGGAATCACGCACACATCAAGCTGAAATACCGTAGAATCCTTACAGTGCAGAAGGATGCCATCAGGTCCGCACCAACTCTCTGAAAAAGCATCTTACCCAGGCCCACCCCTTAACTCCACACATTTCCCATGGTTAATCCATCTAACCTGCATATCTTGGGGCACTAAGGGACAATTTAGCATGGCCAATCCACCTAACCTGCACATCTTTGGACTGTGGGAGGAAACCAGGGGGAGAATGTGCAGATTCCGCACAGACAGTGACCCGAGGCTAGAATTGAACCCGGGTCCCTGGCACTTTGAGGCAGCAGTGCCAGCAACCATGCCAGCACGCCATGCTGGAACTGTGCAGCTAAAAGGAGAAATATGCTCCAGTGGAAAGGAAACATCAGCTGGAGCGTGTGTAGAAATTCTCTGGGATACCCAGTGACACAGCTGGGCTGGCATGTGGGAATGTCCTGACTTTACAACACTGGGGATCAGGCTCACAGGGGGACGATTAGTACATCTGTCCCATCAATCATTCTGCTCCTTGTCACATGCGAGTAGAAGGGCTTAAACCACCACAGAAAGAAAAAATGTGGAGAGGGAACCGCGCCATAACCCGGTGGCCAGGTTCGACGTGTTTGAAAGGAGTTGCTCTGTCACAGTTTCTTCTGAACACCCGCGCTGGAGCATGTTGGAAAAGTTGAATGAGTTGTAGGGAGGCGGCAGGTTTGCAGTTACACGTTAGCAACTCCGGCTGGAGCCCAGCCAGAGGGAGGGAAAAAAACTTTCCAAAAGACCCTATCCTGGGGTCAATGAATAACCAATAGATCGGCAGCGATTAGCATATCACACTGGGGCGGTTAGAGGGAAAATCAGTGTGTGACAGGATCAGAGAGAAAGATCCTACACTGGAGTGAGACAGACAGGGAGAGACACACATGCACACACACAGGAGTGAAGGAGACATAGAGCGAGCACAGCTAGAGTCAAGGACACACACACACACATAGTGTAAGAGAGAGATAGAGGGAAAGAAAGATATAAGTTAACTCCACAAGGGACAGCACAGGCAACCTCTGCGAGAAACAGGATTTCTATGAAGACAGCTGGATTCCTTCAGTAAAGGATTGTCAGGGGAGAAAGTTATTATTTAAAAGCACAAGAGAAGCAATGGCAGGAGGAGGTTACATTGTCTGGATTTGCATGTTTCTCTTTCCCGTCAGCAGGGTGTCAGCGAACCATCCAGCCCATCACACAGGTAAAACCAATTCATATTTCATTCAAAAATCTCATTCAAACGCTAACGCCGTGTTTTAATGTCCGGCGTGAGAATGAAACTTTTTTCCTCTGACATTGGAGTGAAATCTATTAGAAAATGTAAATACATCAGTGGTTAATTTGGAGTATTGTTTGTGGTTTATAGGTTGTGTGCCCAGCAGCGGGTGGTTACAGGCTGTGTCCCATCATCATTCCTTTAGCACACAATGAGTTCCTGGCAAACCCAGAGGCTGGCGGTGACCGAGAGTAACCTCCCAGTCCTCAGAGTGGAGCTGCCAAACCCCTGCTCTGCCCGAGATTCTCCCGATCCCGGCATCAACACACAGCTCTCTGCACGGAGCTGGGGAACAGGGAGCAGAACAGAGCAGCATTTACCCCGAAAATGTAGCAGAGATATAGGTCTAACTGTAAAGGACAATACAGTCTCATAGCAAACCGTAATGGACATAAACTGTTATACAGTGCAAACCGCACTAAAATTATACACATCTAGCTGTAAATACAACACAATCACTCTAACTGTAAACTACAACACATTCACATATCTAATTATAAACAGCAATATAGTCCCACACCTAACTGAACTGAAAAGTTATACCTGAAGCTGTAAATTGCAAAACAGTCACAAAACAGTTAAACTAAATGGAATCACAGTTACATATCTAACTGTAAACTGTAATGCAGTCACCAACTCAATTGTAATTTGCAATATAGTCTATTTACAGCTGTAAACTGCATCACAATCACACATCTAAATGTGAACTGCAAAACCAACACCTGTTTAACTACAAATGTTAACCTGTAATATAGTCACCCTAACTGTAAACTGAAAAGCAGAACTGACTAAACCAAAATACTGCCACACTTAGGAAAGTTGGTTTGATTCATTATTGTCACAAGTATTGGGATACAGGGAAAAGTATTGTTTCTTACACACTATACAGACAAAGCATACCATTCATAGAGTACATAGGGGAGAAGGAAAGGAGCGGGTGCAATCATAATCATAATGTGATTAGATGGTATTGAAAGGGACATCATATATTTACAATTCAAGGTGTAACGAGCAGGATAGATAACAGGGGAATCAGTTGATGTAATAAATTTGGATTTTTAGAGGCATTCCACGAGGTGCCACACAAAAGATTGTTGAATAAGGGCTCCCATATAATAATTGAATGGAGAGGATTGGAAAGCAGAATAGAATAAACTGGGTTGATGGACTCTCTCTGGAGGTGCAGCTAATGTAAAAATACATTTCATCCAAAATAATGACATTGTATTTTGATACGTTTTGAAAACATTAAACTATAAAACTAAAGTCACAAAGTGCCAGCTGAAATGGTTGTTCCACTTTGTATCATTCTGGTTCAATCATAAATATTAATATTCAATGATGAGACACTCACGTTGAATAGTTGGTGTTTCAGCAATTTTTGAACTGCACAAAGCAGCAATTGATCAGAATGAGAACAGTGGAAAGTTCAAATACACTTCTGCAGTCCAGAAATCTACTGTTCAGAAACAATAATTATCCAGAAATATTTTGAGCAGACTCAGGCAACTCATGATCTCGGTTTAGTCCAGTGAGTGGAGACAGATACAGATACAGTGTTTGGATAAGTGAAACAATTTTCATTACCAATTTATAATGTTTTATCATGTTAATGCTTGAGGTAAATGTTTATATCAACGCTGTGTTTCTATTCGCACATTTGTAACTCAACATTCTAACATCATTCCAAAATCCAGAAAATTCCAAAATCCAGAAATGACTTGGTTCCCGAGCATTCTGGACTGGAGGTACAGTGTATCTATCTCATTCAGAAAACAGATTTAATAATCATTTGGTAGTTATTGATGATACAAGTTACAAATTGAACGTGCCAAGTTCATCTTAGTAACACTAGTGTGGTTACGTTTACAAACACAAGGGAATTTAGGAAAGACAGCAGTTTTCCATATTTTCAGTAAATAAACACATTAAGAATCCTGTCAAAAATGTTATCACAACCTTTTGCTTTGAACTCAGATTTGTAAATATAGCTTTAGGAATTTGAAACCATACAGATGTTGAATGTGCTGTGTAGATGGGTTAATCCTTTCCAATATGCACATCCTGACTTGATCATTCTAGAATTCATCAAATCTTTGCATCAATTGTAGTTTATTCCCAAATAATATATGAATATAAAACCTAGACCTAATATTGCTGCAAATTTTGATGCCTGGAATGAGGAATGTTCCATAACTATCACTAACTAATCTTAACATTCATTACATAGAGGATAAGTCAAGTGTTATATAGAGCAATGGTTCCCAACTGGTGTGCCGTGCACACTGACGTGCCATGAAGACCACCCAAGCGTGCTGCAAAAAAGATTCAAAATGATTAAAAATTCATGTAATTAAACTAACCTTTGTCTTCAGCTCTGTGGTTGACATCTCCAAGCCCTGGCATGTGAGCATGTGCGGGCTGGGAAGGAGCCGCACGTGCCTGGGTTAGATTTTTTTATGTTGGTCAGGCCCATACCTGAGACCAACGGGACTTGGAGCTGAAGGCAAAGGTTCCATGCTCCATGCTGAAGTTCCATGCTCCATGCTGAAGTTCCATGCTCCATGCTGAAGTTCCATGCTCCATGCTGAAGTTCCATGCTCCATGCTGAAGTTCCATGCTCCATGCTGAAGCTCCATGCTCCATGCTGAAGCTCCATGCTCCATGCTGAAGCTCCATGCTCCATGCTGAAGCTCCATGCTCCATGCTGAAGTTCCATGCTCCATGCTGAAGCTCCATGCTCCATGCTGAAGTTCCATGCTCCATGCTGAAGTTCCATGCTCCATGCTGAAGTTCCATGCACTACACAAAAAGCAAAAACTCAGAAAGGCTGTGAGAAGCAAGGAAGACGGAGAGGTCAAAAGAAAACAGGAGAGAGAGCAGTTAAAAATAAAGTTCCCAGTAAGGGAAGCAGACAGAGGTACAAAACAGTACGCAATAAAGCTAAGAAAACATGAAACATCCTCCAATTATAGAACGGACTGCAAGGAGCAGACCTTTAGTGAAGTGGATTCGGGAAATATTGCATTTGACATGCACCTGGTGATAAAGCTTTCATTGTAAACATCTCAAATTAATGAAAATTGCATTAGACGGTGGCTTGACTTTGTTTTAGGGGGTTTTGGAGATTAAAAAGTCTTTTGCTCGAGGGTAGTTCAGGGAAAATCAGAGGTGTGCCTCAACATTTTTTAATAATATAGGGGTGTGCCGTGACAGATGGAAGATTGGGAATTACTGATCGAGAGGATGACAGAATGAGCCTAAAGTGTGATCTATACATGGCAATTCTGAAACCGCCACTTACATTGTGTTAGCCAAGATTTTTATGAGTCCAGTACTCAATGACACCCTCCCCTCTCCCCACCCACTGAAGCAAAATGCCCCCAGGACCCTTCACAAGACCCTCTGGAAACACTCTCCCCTTGATGTACATATTCCATCTGACCTGCAGACAACCTTGTCCCTTCATTCGATTCAGACGGGCAACTGAGTGGGCTTAGGAAGTGGGGGGCTGCCTCTGGCCTGGTTTCATGTGGTTAATGCTTGGGAGTATAAATAGTTTGAGCCTTGTGCTGCAAAGGGGTTTGGCCAGCTCTTGACCAATCTGATTGAGATAGACATTGTATTGGGCGCAAAGCAAAAGGGAGAGGAGGAACCCAGCCTTTGGGGAGTTGCTGAAAATACTTCACATTCTTAAAGAAAATACCTTTTTGTATTTCCAGAATCAAGTAATTTAACCATTTAACCACTGTCTAACTAGCTGCCTCCATTCATTATCCGGTCATCCCCACACCCAACTTTAATTTACCCCAACATCAGCAAACATTTTCATCATCTTCAATCCATGTATCCCACCACCACATTCAGTTAATCCATCTCAGCGCTCTCCGTCTGTCCATCTGTCTCTCTCTGCTTGCATGCATCCATAAATCCCTCCTGCCATGAATGCATCCCATCAACATTCAATACCCTGGGTGCGCCTTTACTGCAACCCCATTAAGCATTGTTCTTAACTCTCCACAGCTGCTCAAACTGAAAAAGACTTTGGCCATATGCAGACAAAGTTCTCTCTTCGGACTGCCTCGGATCCTGAGGGTGATTCTTGCTACCTGATCCCAGGCCAGTTGGAAACCGTCAGACAGTGCAACTTCAACCATACTGCAAGAACGTTCTTGGTCATACATGGATGGACAGTAAGCACAATCAAATAGAAATCCATCAGTAATGTCTAATCAGTGCTCCCTCAGTAAATGGAAACGGTTACAAACTCTAATTGGTCTTGAAGTTTATTTATTAGTCACAAGTAAGGTTTACATTAACACTGCAATGGAGTTACTGTGAAATTCCCCTAGTCACCACAGTCCGACGCCTGTTCGGGTCAATGCACCTAACCAGCATGTTTTTCAGAATGTGGGAGGAGACTGGAGCACCCGGAGGAAACCCACGCAGACACGAGGAGAATGTACAAACTCCACACAGACAGTGATCCAAGCCGGGAATCGAACCCAGGTCGCCAGCGCTGTGAAGCAGCAGTGCTAACCATTGTGCTATCATGCCACCCAGATACCTTGTCAGCCAGATAGGTAGACAAACATGTTACTGGCCGGATTCACCACACTAAATCCAAACTCCAGCAAGGAATGGATGGGCAGAGTGGCCTCGATTGCTCAAAAACAACATACAATCCAACTTCAACACTCCCCTCAAACACACTCAATCCAACCTCAACACTTCCCTCAAACTCACTCAATCCAACCTCAACACTCCCCTCAAACACACTCAATCCAACCTCAACACTCCCCTCAAACACACTCAATCCAACCTCAACACTCCCCTCAAACTCACTCAATCCAACCTCAACACTCTCCTCAAACACACTCAATCCAACCTCAACACTCTCCTCAAACACACTCAATCCAACCTCAACACTCCCTCAAACTCACTCAATCCAACCTCAACACTCCCCTCAAACTCACTCAATCCAACCTCAACACTCCCCTCAAACTCACTCAATCCAACCTCAACACTCCCTCAAACTCACTCAATCCAACCTCAACACTCCCCTCAAACTCACTCAATCCAACCTCAACACTCCCCTCAAACACACTCAATCCAACCTCAACACTCCCCTCAAATTATCAGATCTCTCCCATCAAAGAGGTACGGTAGGATTATCTTTATAAAATAACCTTCGCATTGCCAGTGTATGCCAATGCACTTCACCGCCAGTGAGGTTTGTTGTAATTGTGGCTGCAATGATAATGTCAGAAACACAGGAGTTAATTGCACAGCAAGCCCGCCCAAGAAGCGGTGTGATGTTAACCTGATTTGTTTCCAGTATTGTGATTTTAAAAAGCTCCTGTATCTTTCTGAAGAACGGAGTTAGTGACTAATAATACGTCTGATAGTAACAGCAGTGAAACAGAGACTTATTCAAGCTCGATAGTCTATATTTACTGTGGGGAGTCTGTCCTTAATGTTTGTCAAGAGACTGTCCCTACATGGGTTTTTCTCATTTTTCTGCCAATATTCGTACAATTTCATACAGTGATTTCATTCTCATTATGCTTGCTTTGTAGGTTACAGGCATGTTTGAGAGTTGGATTCCAAAGCTAGTCCAGGCTTTATATGAGAGAGAGGGGGACTCCAACGTTATTGTGGTGGACTGGTTAACTCGAGCTCATCAACACTATCCAATTGCTGCTGACAACACTAAGCTGGTTGGCCGTGACATAGCCCACTTTGTTGAGTGGCTGGAGGTGGGTCTCACTCCCTTGTGTCTTTTCCATTTTTGCCTCTGTCTTCACTTCAGCTTCAGAATTTCCAGAAGGATATCTCCACTGACCCCAGTCTCTGGGTGCTATTACACAGTGATGCCCGAATAAAAACACAAACATCTCTTTGTAAATTTCTTTGCCACCAAATCTCTTGTGAACCGCAAAAGCCCCCCACAGTCTCCCTCCCCCCCACACAGCCCCCCATCACCCATAGCCCCCCCACACAGCCTCCCATCACCCGCAGCCCCCCCACACAGCCTCCCCCCCGACACAGCCTCCCCCCCGACACAGCCTCCCCCCCGACACAGCCTCCCCCCGACACAGCCTCCCCCCGACACAGCCTCCCCCCACACACAGCCTCCCCCCACACACAGCCTCCCCCCACACACAGCCTCCCCCCACACACAGCCTCCCCCCGACACAGCCTCCCCCCGACACAGCCTCCCCCCGACACAGCCTCCCCCCGACACAGCCTCCCCCCCGACACAGCCTCCCCCCCGACACAGCCTCCCCCCCGACACAGCCTCCCCCCGACACAGCCTCCCCCCGACACAGCCTCCCCCCGACACAGCCTCCCCCCGACACACAGCCTCCCCCCACACACAGCCTCCCCCCCCACAGCACCCCCCCCCCCACCCACAGCGCACCCCACACACCCTCCAAACCACACACAGCCCCTCCCACACACACCCCTCCCATGAACAGCACACCCCAACACAGCCTCCCTCCCACACAGCCTCCCCCCCACACACCCCTCCCACGAACAGCACACCCCAACACAGCCTCCCTCCCACACAGCCTCCCCCACACACAGCCTCCCCCACACACAGCCTCCCCCCCACACAGCCTCCCCCCAACACAGCACCCCCCCCAACACAGCCTCCCTCCCACACAGCCTCCCCCACACACAGCCTCCCCCCAACACAGCCCCCCCCCCACACAGCCTCCCCCCCTCACAGCCCTCCCCACACAGGCCCCCGCACACACAGCCTGCCCCCCCGCACACACAATCTCCCCCCCGACACACAGCCTCCCCCCATGCACAGCCTCCCCCCCCCCACAGCCTACCCCCCACACCTCTCCACCCCCACGTAGCCTCCCCTCCCCCAGCCTACCCGCCCACCCCCCATCTCACTTCCTGCCCGTCACTCATCTTTGCTGAGATCTGAAACATCATTTCATTAGATCTCAAGCTTCTTTTAATTAGCAAATTAACAACGGCAGCAAGACAATGCATTTGTAACAGATATGCATTTATATCATGCCTTTCACGCCCTCTGACCATCCCAAAACACTTTGCAACTAATCAAAGATCTTTGTACTGTAGTCACTGTTGTCCTAATGAGTCCACTGAGTTTGAGAATGATTTGCTTTCTGTCTGGTTCAGTGGATTCTGAAATAAGTCCAATGTGCGATAAGGAAACTTTGCCCATGGTACAGGAAGGGTTTTGTAGAGGAGTTGTCCAGAGGTTTGTGCACTCTCTGCCATACATTGGCTTTGCCTGTGCACATTCCCGTTGATGTCTCTGTGTTTGGTACCTTCCCAAATGTGTCTTCTCCATTTTGGTTGATCACAAGCCAGGGACTCCCATGAATCTTGAGGCTACCTTTTGGTGATATTTTGAGGACAATGTTTCCCCTGTCCTCCCAGGAATCTCCTGCCAGAACTGAGTTCCAGAGTGAGCTTGGCAGTCTGGTTTGGGTGTATGAAAAGCATGTCCCACCCAGTGAAGCCGGTTTCGGGTGATTCATGCCTCAATGCTGGGAACGTTGGCTCGGGAGAGGACGCCTTTGGGTGGCATTTCTTGTCACCAGATTTGGAAGATCTTGTGAAGGCGTTGCTGGGTACCTCTCCAGTCTCCTGAAGGTTGTCCAAGTCTCTGTAGCCTCTAGGAGTGCGGGGATCAGAGCTGCCTGGTAAACCGCAACTTTAACCTCGCGTTTCAGATCCTGATCCTCAAATACTCTTTGCCTCAGCTGGCCCAATGCTGAGCCGGCAGATCATTTTAATTTGGATAAATCTGGTCACCTGTGTCGGCCTTTGTAGAGAGGAGGCTCCCAAGATACGGAACAGAGTCAACATAATCATAGTGAGGGAGGTGTTGTGAAGTGAGAAAAGACTGTTGTGTAGTCACTGTGGTAATATTGGAAATGTGGTAGACAGTTTGTGCACAGCATGATCCCACAAAAGCCATGACATCACCCACAAACTCAACAGCTGCAGTTTCTTCATTCTTTCATGCAATGTGTTGCTGGTTGGGCCCCCAGCATTTGTTGCCCATCCCTAATTGCCCTTGAACTGAGTGGCTTGCAAGGCCATTCCAGAGGGCATTTAAGAGTCAACCACATTGCTGTGGGTTTGGAGTCACATGTAGGCCCAGACCAGGTAAGGACGGCAGATTTCCTTCCCTAAAGGACATTAGTGAACCAGATGGTAGTTATTATGGTCACGGTTGCTGAGGCTATCTGTATAATTGAATATGAATTCCACTAGTTGCCGTGGTGGGATTTGAACCTGTGCCCCACTGAGTTACTAGTCCAGTGACATTACCACTGCACAACCATCTATCCTCAACTCTGACAGTTCTGGGTACTTGGTTTTAGGGGGAGTGCAGAGTACCTTTATTGGGATGGTAACTGTGGGTCTATTGGCTGCCGTGTTTCATATATTACAACAATGAGTACACTTGTAAAAGTATCCCCTTGGCTTTGCGATGTCAGGAGCGGGGTCGCCAATCATCCCTGATTTTCCAGCATCTTCCTGGAATTGACCTGTTGTCTTGCCTCCCTGGTCAAGGCTGCCCGGAATGTGATTTGTCCAGGATTTCTGCTACAGGAGTTGTTTCTATAGATATTCCTTTTCTGAGGAAGGATGTTCTTGCTCTTGAGGGAGTGCAGCGAAGGTTTACCAGGCTGATTCCGGGGATGGCGGGACTGATGTATGAGGAGAGATTGACTAGGTTAGGATTGTTTTCACTGGAGTTCAGATGAGTGAGGAGGGAATCTCATAGAGACTTATAAATGCAGGGAGGATGTTCCCGATGGTGGCGGAATCCAGGGGTCACAGTCTGAGGATTCGGGGTAGACCATTTAGGATGGAAATGAGGAGACATTTCTTCACCCAAAGAGTGGTGAGCCTGTGGAATTCATTACCACAGGAAGTAGTTGATGTCAAAACATTGAATGTTTTCAAGAGGTGGCTGGATATAGCACTTGGGGCGAATGGGATCAAAGGTTATGGGGAGAAAGCAGGATTAGGCTATTGAGTTGGAAGATCAGCCATGATCGTAATGAATGGTGGAGCAGGCTCGAAGGGCCGAATGGCCTCCTCCTGCCTGTCCTCGGCACTAGTGACGCCACGTTCAGAATACTGTGTACAGTTTTGGTCCCCTTATCTAAGGAAAGATATATTCTCACTGGAGGCTGTGCGGAAGAGGTTTACTCAGATGATCCCGGTTATGGAGGGATTGTCTAATGAGGAAAGACTGGTTGGGTCTGTACTCCTTGGAATTCAGAAGAATGAGAGGTGATAACAAAGAACAAAGAACAGTACGGCACAGGAAACAGGCCCTTCGGCCCTCCAAGCCTGTGCCGCTCCTTGGTCCAACTAGACCAATTGTTTGTATCCCTCCATTCCCAGGCTGCTCATGTGACTATCCAGGTAAGTCTTAAACGATGTCAGCGTGCCTGCCTCCACCACCCTACCTGGCAGCGCATTCCAGGCCCCCACCACCCTCTGTGTAAAAAACGTCCCTCTGATGTCTGAGTTATACTTCGCCCCTCTCAGCTTGAGCCCGTGACCCCTCGTTGAGCCCGTGACCCCTCGATATGTTTGAAACATTGAAGGTTCTCAGGGGGTTTGGACAGGGTAAATGTTAGGAGAATGTTTCCACTCATGGGGGAGTCTCGGACCAGAGGACAGAGTCGCAGAATAAGGGCTGCACATTTAAGACAGAATTGAAGAAGAATTTCTTCTCTCAGCAAGTGGTGAATCTTTGTAATTCTTTACCCCGGGAAGTTGTGGAGGTCGAATCCTGGAACATTCTCATGCCTGAGATCCAGAGGTTTTTAATCAGCCGGGGAAATAAGGGTTACAGAGCGAAGGCAGCAATATGAACTCAGGGGGTGTTAGAACAGCCATGGTCTTATTAAATGGTGGAGCAGGCTCGAAGGGCTGAATGACCTCTTGGTCCTAGTTCTTACTGCCTTACGATTGTAGAGCTATTCTCTGTATTTGTGTCCATGAAGCTACTGGTCTGATTCCGGGAAATATTGATTTGTTTTTTTCCCTTGCTGATGTGATTGAATCAGAGATGAGGACAGCTCGTTCCGTTCTGTGGGAATGTGAAGTGTGATGGTGAGATTACTGTCTACCATAACAGCTCCACCTCTGTACTGCAGATAGAATATGCTAATGTGTGACAGAGACGATGATGTACCTCTGACATCAGTTAGTCATGTGTTGGACCCTCCAGGGAAAGGGCAATGCACCTTGTGTGGATGTAGTGCTAACAAACACATGTTAAACAGATACCAGAGACTGTCTGAGGACTAAGTCCCACACCTCAAATCCAAGTCAGAAAGCCCCAATCTCAGAACGCTCTCCACTTATCATGGTGTTGTGCGAGACTGTTTAATTGTGTTTAGATACAGGTCCCAGCAAGAAATCACACCCTGCCCTTTATCTGGGAACTGGATTTGGATCATTGTACCAATCGCTCATTATACATGCAACATCAGACCCTGTTTCCTGTCTTGGTCCAATAGGACAAAAGGTCAAAGGTTGCTGGCAGTAGGACACTATTGATCATGCCCTGTCTTCTCCAACTAAAAGTAGCCCCACCCTGTGCCATGTCTTGAGAGATTCAGCTGCAAGAATCAAATAGAATTTTCCTGAATTAGAATTTTAAAAATTCCACCTGTGATTATGGATCAAAAATGAGTAAATGATGCTGGTCAGCAACAAGCTGGTGTTGGACTGAGCTTATGAGGATGAACGGCCTCCTCCTGTGCGACATGCTAGAAGGGCTGAATGGCCTCCAGCTGCCCTAGGAATGCCACAAAGATCAATAAGAAGTGTGTGTCCTCTATTCATTCCCTATAGGAAACGCTGAACTTCCCAACCCAGCAAGTCCACATGTTGGGGTACAGTCTCGGGGCTCACGTTGCCGGCTTCGCAGGAAATTACGGACTCTACAAAGTGGGTCGGATAACAGGTACAGTCATGGTACAGTCCGGATAATGGCACTGTCTGGAATGTGCACTATTCAGCTTACCATGGGTGTGGTGGAGAGTGATTGGCCAGTTTGTTTGTGGAGGGCCCATGAGGGGTGAGGGCCCATGAGGGGTGAGGGCCCTTGAGGGGTGAGGGCCCGTGAGGGGTGAGGGCCCATGAGGGGTGAGGGCCCGTGAGGAGTGAGGGCCCTTGAGGGGTGAGGGCCCTTGAGGGGTGAGAGCCCTTGAGGGGTGAGGGCCTGTGAGGGGTGAGGGCCCGTGAGGAGTGAGGGCCCGTGAGGAGTGAGGGCCCTTGAGGGATGAGAGACCGTGAGGAGTGAGGGCCTGTGAGGAGTGAGGGCCCTTGAGGGATGAGGGCCCGTGAGGGGTGAGGGCCCGTGAGGAGTGAGGGCCCTTGAATGGTGAGAGACCATGAGGGGTGTGGGCCTGTCAGGGTTGTGGGCCTGTGAGGGGTGAGGGACTGTGAGGGGTGTGGGCCCGTGAGGGTACTGGGCCCGTGAGGGGTGAGGGCCCTTGAGGGGTGTGGGCCCGTGAGGGGTGAGGGCCCTTGAGGGGTGTGGGCCCATGAGGGGTGAGGGCCCGTGAGGAGTGTAGGCCCGTGAGGGCCCGTGAGGGGTGAGGGCCCGTGAGGGGTGAGGGCCCATGAGGAGTGAGGGCCCTTGAGGGGTGAGAGACCATGAGGGGTGTGGGCCCGTGAGGGTTGTGGGCCCATGAGGGGTGAGGAACCGTGAGGGGTGAGGGCCCATGAGGGGTGAGGGCCCGTGAGGGCCCATGAGGGGTGAGGGCCCATGAGGGTTGTGGGCCCGTGAGGGGTGTAGGCCTGTGAGGGGTGAGGGCCCATGAGGAGTGTAGGCCCGTAAGGGGTGAGGGACCGTGAGGGGTGAGGGACCATGAGGGGTGAGGGACCGTGAGGGGTGAGGGACCGTGAGGGCCCGTGAGGAGTGTGGGCCCGTGAGGGTTGTGGGCCCATGAGGAGTGTAGGCCAGTGAGGGGTGAGGGACCGTGAGGGGTGAGGGACCGTGAGGGGTGAGGGACCGTGAGGGGTGTGGGCCCGTGGGGGGTGAGGGACCGTGGGGGGTGAGGGACCATGAGGGGTGAGGGACCGTGGGGGGTGTGGGCCCGTGGGGGGTGAGGGCCTGTGAGGGGTGAGGGACCGTGGGGGGGTGAGGGACCGTGGGGGGGTGTGGGCCCATGGGGGGTGAGGGCCCGTGAGGGGTGAGGGACCGTGAGGGGTGAGGGACCGTGAGGGGTGAGGGCCCATGAGGAGTGAGGGCCCGTGAGGAGTGAGGGACCGTGAGGGGTGAGGGACTGTGAGGGGTGAGGGACCGTGAGGGGTGTAGGCCCGTGAGGGGTGAGGGACCGTGAGGGGTGTGGGCCCGTGGGGGGTGAGAGACTGTGGGTGACGGGAGATGAAGTCAGAGCGGGTAGAATGAGGAGAGGATGCAGAGTGTAAATAGGAGCCAGTCTGTTGGAAACTCACTTGTTGCAGACAGTTTTGGGAGAGTGTGAGAGCGATTGAGAACAAGGTGATTAACTGAGGTGTGTGCTGATGCATGAGGAGTTTGGGCCTGCGGTCTTGTCTCTATGTTGTGCTCAAGAGTTAAAGATGTAAGTAATGAATGTATTTGTAATTATTTCACTGATATTTGACTGAACTCTGTGTATTGATTTATTTAATGTCTGTGTTTCTATTTGTTTTCTCCCTGCCTCAGGCCTTGACCCTGCTGGGCCGAAGTTTGAAGGGGTGGAGGCCCACTATCGCCTTTCCCCGGACGATGCTGTGTTTGTGGACGCCCTGCACACGTTCACCCGGGGATCACTGGGCCGGAGTATTGGGATCCAGCAGCCGGTGGGCCACGTGGATATCTATCCGAATGGAGGAAGCTTTCAGCCTGGCTGCAGCTTGGGAAGAGTGTTGGGAAACATGAGGTCACAAGGCGTGTACGGTGAGGACACCGGCTGCAGTCAGCTCCAGAGTTTATAACAGAAAGAGAAGCAAATTGCATTTATATAGCACCTTTCAAAGTCTCATGATGCAGCCAATTAAGTACTTTCAAAGTTCTTGTGATCATGAATGTGGGAATATGGTTGAGAATTTTTGCACAGAAAGATTCCATTAATTTCATAGGCTGTTTAATTGACTTTGATGGAGGGGTTAACATCCTGACTTGGAAATGTATCCAGAGATTGAGCCGGGAACCAGAATTTATCAGGTTCTGAGGTAGCATGAAGTCAACATGTCGTCCAATGAGAGTCGGTGCGTCGGTTGGAGGGTCGGTCGGAGGGTCGGTCGGTGTGTCGGTCGGTGCGTTGGACGGTGGGTTGGTCGGAGTGTCGGTCGGTGGGTCAGTCAGTGGGTCGGTCGGTGGGACGGTCGGTGCGTCGGTCGGTGAGAGTCGGTGCATCGGTCGATGCATCGGTCGGTGAGAGTCGGTGGGTCGGTCGGTGCGTCGGTCGGTGCGTCGGTCGGTGCGTCGATCGGTGTGTTGGTTGGTGGGTCGGTTGCTGCGTCGGTCGGTGCGTCGGTCGGTGCGCCAATTGGTGTGTTGGTTGGTGGGTCGGTCGCTGCGTCGGTCGGTGCGTCGGTCGGTGCGCCAATTGGTGTGTTGGTTGGTGGGTCGGTCGCTGCGTCGGTCGGTGCGTCGGTCGGTGCGCCAATTGGTGTGTTGGTTGGTGGGTCGGTCGCTGCGTCGGTCGGTGTGCCGATTGGTGTGTCGGTTGGTGAGCAGTCTCTGCAGACACGCATTCCCACCAGTCTCTAATTACCAGTTTGTTTTTTCACAGCTGTGGCCGATGCCATTAAATGTCAACATGAGCGAGCCATTCACCTGTTCATCGACTCGCTCCTGAACGAAAAGTACCCGAGTGTTGCCTACCGCTGCTCCAACCAGGAGACGTTTGAGAAGGGTGTTTGCCTGAGCTGCCGTAAGAATCGCTGCAATACACTGGGATATGATGTGCGCAAAATCCGAAGCAAAAGGAGTGGCCGTATGTACCTGAAGACCGGGGCAGACATGCCCTTCCGAGGTAGGCATCAAACCCAGTGCCACCCTGCCCACCTGCCGCATCATTAACTCCAAGCCCAGGACCAGGTGTTAGAAATAGCGTGTGTCTCTAATAGAGGCACCATCTCCTGTCCTTACAGGAAGCCCCCTCCATTGGTCAAGTTATTAATTGGAGTTGCTGAGCTTTATGTTGGCAGAAGCGATTTGTTAAACAGAATGTTTAATCCTCTCAGTTGCTAAATTTGCACCTTCAAGGTTTGAGTTTATTATGGGAACCTCATCCCACTGAAACATTGATCTCTCCCCATGTCACCTCTGTATCAGCCTCCTCGGGCTGTTGGCTCAGTGAGTATGTTCCCATTGATTCTGCATGTTTATCCACCATGGTGAGTTTCCCAAAGCTTGTGTAACTATGACTATCCAAAGGAATCTTTCCCTCTCACCCCAACCCATGTCTCCACCCTCCACAGTCCATATGAAGAGGTATGTATCAAATGCCTTGTGAAAGCCCATGTCCACCACATAAATAGCATCACCCTCATTGACCCTTTCTGTTACCTCCTCAAAAAGCTCCAGCAAGTTAGTTAAACACAATTTTCCCTTTAGAAATCCATGCTGCCTCTTCATAATCAACCCACATTTTTCCATGTGACTAACTCTATCCTGAAATTTGTTTCTAGAAGCTTGCTCACCACTGATGTTAAACTGGCTGCCCTGTAATTGCTGGGGTTACCCTTACAACCTTTTTTGAACAAGGATGCAACATTTACAATTCTCCTTTCCTCTGACACCTCCTCTGAGTCTAGAGAAGACTGGAAGAGTATGGCCAGCACCCCTCACTTTCCATCCTCACTTCCTTCAATAGCCTCGATGTATCTCATCCGGTTCCAGTGACTTGTTAACTTTCAGTATCAACGGTCTATTCAACACTTCCTCCTTATCAATTTTGAACCCTTCTAGGGAGAGAGTTTTCTCATCTGTTGCCATGGTCTGGGCAGTATCTGCATCATTGATAAAGATGGATGCAAAGTATTCATTTAGTTCCTCAGCCATGCCCTCTGCTTCCTGTGTAAATTCCCTTTTAGGTCCCTAATCGGTCCTATTCCTCCTTTTACCAGCCTTTTACTATTTATGTGCCTATAGAAGAATTTGGGATTCCCCTTTGTTGGCTGTCAGTCTTTTCTCATAATCCCTCTTTGCTTCTCCAATGGGCTTTTTCAATCCCCTCTGAACCTCCTGTGTTCCTCTTGATTCCCAACTGTATTTTCTACCTGACACCTGTCATAAGTACACTTTTACTTCCTTTAAGAAGTGTTAGGTTTTTTAGGGAACATTAAAACTGACAAAGCCCCAGGGCCTGATGGCATCTATCCTAGACTGCTCAGGGAGACGAGAGATGAAATTGCTGGGCCTCTGACGGAAATCTTTGTCGCTTATTTGGACATAGGTGAGGTCCCTGAGGATTGGAGGATAGCGAATGTGGTCCCGTTGTTTAAGAAGGGTGGCAGGGATAACCCAGGAAATTATAGGCCGGTGAGCTTGACGTCCGGGTAGGGAAGTTGTTGGAGAGGATTCTTAGAGACAGGATGTATGTGCATTTAGAACGGAACAATCTCGTTAGTGACAGACAGCATGGTTTTGTAAGAGGGAGGTCGTGCCTTACAAATTTGGTGGAGTTTTTTGAGGAAGTGACAAAAACGGTTGACGAAGGAAGGGCTGTGGATGTTGTCTATATGGATTTCAGTAAGGCTTTTGGCAAAGTCCCACATGGGAGGTTGGTTGAGAAGGTTAAGGCTCATGGGATACAAGGAGAAGTGGCTAGATGGGTAGAAAACTGGCTTGGCCACAGGAGACAGAGGGTAGCAGTCGAAGGGTCTTTTTCCAGCTGGAGATCTGTGACCAGTGGTGTTCCGCAGGGCTCTGTACTGGGACCTCTGCTATTTGTGATATATATAAATGATTTGGAAGAAGGTGTAACTGGTGTTATCAGCAAGTTTGCGGATGACACAAAGATGGCTGGACTTGCGGATAGCGAAGAGCATTGTCAGGCAATACAGCAGGATATAGATAGGCTGGAAAATTGGGTGGAGAGGTGGTAGATGGAATTTAATCCGGATAAATGCGAAGTGATGCATTTTGGAAGAAATAATGTAGGGAGGAGTTATACAATAAATGGCAGAGCCATCAAGAGTATAGAAACACAGAGGGACCTAGGTGTGCAAGTCCACAAATCCTTGAAGGTGGCAACACAGGTGGAGAAGGTGGTGAAGAAGGCATATGGTATGCTTGCCTTTATAGGACGGGGTATAGAGTATAGAAGCTGGAGTCTGATGATGCAGCTGTATAGAACGCTGGTTAGGCCACATTTGGAGTACTGCGTCCAGTTCTGGTCGCCGCACTACCAGAAGGACGTGGAGGCGTTAGAGAGAGTGCAGAGAAGGTTTACCAGGATGTTGCCTGGTATGGAGGGTCTTAGCTATGAGGAGAGATTGGGTAAACTGGGGTTGTTCTCCCTGGAAAGACGGAGAATGAGGGAGATCTAATAGAGGTGTACAAGATTATGAAGGGGATAGATAGGGTGAACGGTGGGAAGCTTTTTCCCAGATCAGAAGTGATGATCACGAGGGGTCACGGGCTCAAGGTGAGAGGGGCGAAGTATAACTCAGATATTAGAGGGATGTTTTTTACACAGAGGAATGCGCTGCCAAGTAAGGTGGTGGAGGCAGACACGCTGACATCGTTTAAGACTTACCTGGATAGTCACATGAGCAGCCTGGGAATGGAGGGATACAAACGTTTGGTCTAGTTGGACCATGGAGCGGCACAGGCTTGGAGGGCCGAAGGGCCTGTTTCCTGTGCTGTACTGTTCTTTGTTCTTTGTTATTAATTCCTATCTTCTTTTTCATCCAAGGAGTTCTGGATTTGTTTGTCCTCCCTTTCCCTTTTAAGGGAAAATACCTTGACTGGGCCATTTCTATTTTGATAGTTGCCCATTGTTCAGCTACAGTTTTTCCCACCAACCTTTCATCCCAGTCTAACCGGACCAGCTCCGTTCTTGCCCCATTGAAGTCGGCTCTTCCCCAGTTAATCATTTTTACTCTGGATTGTCTATTATCCTGTTCTAATATCATCTTAAACCTTACAATACAATGATCACTGTTTCCTAAATATTCCCCACTGGTCCTTAATCTATTTGGCCCACCTCATTTCCAAGAATCGGGTCCAACAGTGCATCCTTTCTTGTTGGACTGGACACAGACTGCTGTGGAAAATTTTCCTGAACACAATCTAGGAACTTTCTCCGCCCTTTACACTCCCACTGTCCCAGACCACATTTGGGTCAATAAAGACCCCCATTAAAACTACTCTAACATTTGCATTTCTCTGTGATTTCCCTGCAGATTTGTTCCTCCACATCCTTCTCACTAGTTGGCGATCTATAGACTATACCGAGTGATGTAATTGCACCCTTTTTGTTCCTTAGCTCAAACCTAATAGATTCTGTCCTTGACCCTCTGGGACATCCTCTTTCTCCAGGAGTGCAATGCCCTCCTCAACCACCCCACTCCCCCTTTCCTTCCTTTCCTATCTTTTCTGAACACCTTGTACCCAGGAATATTTAACACCCAGTCCTGCCTTTCCTTGAGCCAGATCTGTTATCACCACAACATCATAATTCCACATGTCAATCTGTGGACTCTCCAATCCTACTGACTACGCTCTGTGCATTCACTGTACATGCACAGTATCCCTGATTAAGATGTGATTACTTTCTCACTTACTCTGACTTCACCTATTAGCTTACTATTCTGCATTCTATTGCTTTCTGTCCCAGTATTTTGGTATTCCTGTCTAATATTTCCTCTTGGTTTCCACACCCCTGCAAGTTAGTTTGTTGTCCTCCTGACAGCACTGACCATCTGTGTGAGGCCAAGCTGGGGAAGGAACCCCCCCCCCGAGTGTTTCTGTGAGGGGTAACCCGAACTTACTCCAGAGAGATTGCAGTCAGTGATTGGAGACGGATGTTCCAATAATGCTTCTGATTGTCCCAGTAATCAATATCTCTTTTCTCCCACAGTTTATCACTATCAGTTAAAGATGCATTTCTTCAGGAACATTAACCAAACTGAGACATCTGCAAATTTCCTCATTTCACTGTGCGGAACCCTGAATGAATCCAAAGGACTTGTTGTTCGACTGTGAGTATATTGCAGCAGTGAGTGAGTGCTGGGTGAAATCTTGTGGAGGTGATGGGATCTTGCTTGCTGGCTGAAGACTGGGCGAAAGACCCAAGTTGCCCCCATTGGGGATGGTCCACCAAACCACAAGCCAATCAGACAATTTACTCGCCAGCCATGGCCCTTTCCCTGGGGTCAAGAGGCTGGCAACTCTTTAGCTCATGATGTGGAGATGCCGGTGTTGGACTGGGGTAAACACAGTAAGGAGTCTAACAACACCAGGTTAAAGTCCAACAGGTTTATTTGGTAGCAAAAGCCACTAGCTTTCGGAAAGCTAGTGGCTTTTGCTACCAAATAAACCTGTTGGACTTTAACCTGGTGTTGTTAGACTCCTTACTCTTTAACTCAGCAGCACCACAGTGGAGATGGTGGCTGCTGCTGGGAAGACACCAAGGCCAAAAGTCACAGAGTGTGGTTGAATGAGGGAGCCGTCCCCAGGAGATGAGAAGCTGCCCGCACAGTTTATCCATTGTGCTGTCCCCATGGTGACAGGCCGCCCTACTGCCTGGGTTAATCTCACCAATGGCGGGATGGGATCCTTAAGTGGTCATTAATTCTCCATTAACTGCCTCAATTAGCAGTGGGATGGGAAACGAGACCACCGGCCTTCCCAGCTGGACTGAATATGGTGAAGGCTGGAAGCCGCTGTGGTCCCACACGACCCTCTCCCACCTGATTAAATACCCGCACTCGCCCCACACAGCACTAGAGAGGCAGAAGATTCGCCTCCCCCTGTGGGTGGGACCCGCAGCTCTGAGACAGGAGGTCAGAGACGTAAGCACGGAATCCAGACTGTTGCTTCAACTGCAGTACTGAGGGAGTGCTGCACTGCCGGAGGGGCTGCTATTCTGACAAGATTTAAACGGAGTCCCATCGTGCAGGCGGATGTAAAAGATCCCACGGCACAATTAAAAGAGGAAAACGGGAGTGATCGCACTGTCCTCAGCCGGATTGGTTCATCGCTGTTTGTGGGAGTGTGCTGTGTGCCAATTGGCAGCTACATGTCTCCACATTACATGGCGGCACGGTAGCACAGTGGTCAGGGCAGCACGGTAGCACAGTGGTTCGCACTGCTGCTTCACAGCTCCAGGGTCCTGGGTTCGATTCCCAGCTCGGGTCACTGTCTGTGTGGAGTTTGCACATTCTCCTCGTGTCTGCGTGAGTTTCCTCCGGGTTTCCTCCCACAGTCCAAAGATGTGCGGGTTAGGTTGATTGGCCATGCTAAAATTGCCCCTTAGTGTCCTGGGATGTGTAGGTTAGAGGGGTTAGTGGGTAAAACGTGTAGGGATATGGGGGTAGGGTCTGGGTGGGATTGTGGTCGGTGCAGACTCGATGGGCCGAATGGCCTCTTTCTGTACTGTAGGGTTTCTATGATTTCTATGACTTCAAAAATACTTGAGCGGTAAGACACTGTGAGGTCTAACAAAATTCAAAATTCATTTTTCATCAGTTCTTACTGTCACAGTTGCTTGTTACAGAATAGCAGTCCCTCCGGCAGTGCAGCACTCCCTCAGCACTGCAGTTGCAGCGACAACTTGGATTATGTGCTCAAGCTCTGACCTTCTGTCTCAGAGGTGAGGGACCCACTCGCTGAGAGTCGAGTTCTCTGCCCTCTACAGAGCTGTGTGGGGCTAGAGAGGGTATTTAATCAGGTGGGAGAGGGTCTTGTGGGACAGCAGTTGCTTGTTACAGAAGATTCCACATTCGACAAGGTATTTTCTGATGTAATGAAGGACTCTGTGTCGTTGCTTCCATTGTGTCTGATGTTTATTGATATCCTCGTGTCCTTTGACAGCCCAGACATTTTGCCAAACAGAACCTATTCCTTCCTGGTTCACACTGAGATTGATATTGGAGAGTTGCTCATGGTGAAGTTAAAGTGGGAATCCTCCTCTTCGCTCTGGTCAAGCATCATGGGAACAGTCAGCAACCCATGGACAATGTGGAAATTCTGGGAGAGCAGTGAGCAGGTCACCAGTGACCTGGAGATAAGGAAGATGCGAGTGAAGGCTGGAGAGACACAGAAAAGGTTGGTTCGGATGTTCACAGAGCCTACAGGGGAGCAGTGATTCTCCCACACCCACTCACCTGTAACCTCTGGGGCAGAATTGTTGTTGCTGTCATAAAACGGGATGTTCAATACTGGCACCTCTCAAAGCACTGGCACTGTCCCCAGCACTGGCACTGTCCCCAACACTGGCACTGTCCCCAACACTGGCACCACCCCCAGCACTGGCACCACCCCCAGCACTGGCACCACCCCCAGCACTGGCACCTCCCCCAGCACTGGCACCTCCCCAACACTGGCACCTCCCCAGCACTGGCACCGCCCCCAGCACTGGCACCACCCCCAGCACTGGCACCTCCCCCAGCACTGGCACCTCCCCCAGCACTGGCACCACCCCCAGCACTGGCACCTCCCCCAGCACTGGCACCTCCCCAACACTGGCACCTCCCCAGCACTGGCACCGCCCCCAGCACTGGCACCACCCCCAGCACTGGCACCTCCCCCAGCACTGGCACCTCCCCCAGCACTGGCACCTCCCCAACACTGGCACCTCCCCAGCACTGGCACTGCCCCCCAACACTGGCACCTCCCCAGCACTGGCACCGCCCCCAGCACTGGCACCTCCCCCAGCACTGGCACCACCCCCAGCACTGGCACCGCCCCCAGCACTGGCACCTCCCCCAGCACTGGCACCACCCCCAGCACTGGCACCTCCCCCAGCACTGGCACCTCCCCCAGCACTGGCACCTCCCCAACACTGGCACCTCCCCAGCACTGGCACTGCCCCCCAGCACTGGCACTGCCCCCCAGCACTGGCACTGCCCCCAGCACTGGCACCTCCCCTAGCACTGCCCCCAGTGCTGGCACCGCCCCCAGCACTGGCACCGCCCCCCACACTGGCAATGCCCCCAGCACTGGCACTGCCCCCGGCACTGGCACCTCTTCCAGCGCTGCCGCTGCTCCCCAGAGCTGGCACCGCCCCCGCTGGCACCACCCCCACTGCTGGCACCGCCCACACCACCAACACCGCCCCCAGCCCTGGCACTGCCCCAAGCACTGGTTAGCACTGCTACCTCACAGCGCCAGAGACCTGGGTTCAATTCCCAGCTTGTGTCACTGTCTGTGTGGAGTTTACACATTCTCCCCGTGTCTGCGTGGGTTCCTCCGGGTGCTCCGATTTTCTTCCAGGGTCCAAAGACGTGTGGGTTATGTGGATTGGTCATGCTAAATTGACCCTTAGTGTCAGGGGGACTAGCTAGGGTATATGCATGGGGTTATGGGGTTAGGGGCTGGGTGGGATTGTGGTTGGTTCAGACTTGATGCACCGAATGGCCTCTTTCTGCACTGTAGGGATTCTATGATTCTATAAATTTTTGTGAAGCAAAGGTATTAAGGGATATGAGCCAAAGGCTGGAATATGGATTTGGGCACAGATCAGCCATGATCTCACTGAATGCTGGAACAGACTTGATGGGCTGAATGGCCTGTTCCTGTATTTCTCAGCCCCCCCAATGCTTTAAATCTTTCTGTTTTACTGTAAATAACATCTCCATAAAATCTGCATGAACAGCCTGGTTAAGGACGAATGCTGAGAAAGATGCAGCCGGGAATGTCCCATTGTCAAAGTGCCAATCAGCTTTGAAAAGCATTGACTGACAACGTGAGGTTAACACATCCTGAGGTCTGATCCCAGGCTCTAACATTGGTGAAAGATCATTGGAGACCCAGAGTGAGGAGCAGCTGCTCTGGGATTGGACTGAACTTCTGCCAGTGTTCGAGTGCGAGATTGTAGAACCATCTGCCCAAACTCAGTGAAGTTTAGCTGTCCTGCTCTGAATAACTGTTGATTAATGTTTCCCTTTTGTAAATACAGGATTGTGTTCTGCGCAAAAAACTCCGCCTCTGTGAAGCTGCAGGCTGGACAGGAGTTGACATTTGTGAAGTGTCACAATTGAGGGATTTGCCGGAGATCCACCAGAGAAGGTGAGTGCTGTGGTTAAGGGATGAGCAATGAATGTGTCATTGAAGCTTTTCCACTCCCTTACCCAATCCTAAATTCTTCTAACCATCAGAGACACAATCAGGGAACACAGTTTTCCTTTGGTACTGAGATAATCGCTCAGCAAGAGTGAAACCATCGATTATCAGATGAGCAGGTGAGGGGTTTGGGACACAGGAACATTTGTCACTTGGATATCTCTGCTCTGAGCTGCACCACATCCACTATCTGTGGGTAAGGTGGTCGCCAGATTTCTGTCAGCGTGATTGGAGTCACTCTCCTGAATGTTCCCAATCCAGTGGCAGTGCAGCTGAACACAAATGAGCAGACTTATTGAGAAATTCAAAAAGACTTGCATTTACATAGCACCTTTCACATTTACCAGACACCACAAAGCGTTTTACAACCAATGAAGTACTTTGAATGTAATCACTGTTGTAATGTTGTAAAGACAGCTGCCAATTTACACAGCAAGATCCCACAAACAGCAATGTGGTCATGGCCAACTCACCTGCTTTTTGTGATGTCGTTTGAGTATTGGCCAGAACAATATAATGACAAAATTATTTTAGTGGCACTGCCCCCAGCCCTGGCACTGCCCCCAGCCCTGGCACTGCCCCCAGCCCTGGCACTGCCCCCAGCCCTGGCACTGTCCCCAGCCCTGGCACTGTCCCCAGCCCTGGCACTGTCCCCAGCCCTGGCACTGTCCCCAGCCCTGGCACTGTCCCCAGCCCTGGCACTGTCCCCAGCCCTGGCACTGCCCCCAGCCCTGGCACTGCCCCCAGCCCTGGCACTGTCCCCAGATCCCTGGCACTGCCCCCAGCCCTGGCACTGCCCCCAGCCCTGGCACTGTCCCCAGCCCTGGCACTGTCCCCAGCCCTGGCACTGTCCCCAGCCCTGGCACTGTCCCCAGCCCTGGCACTGCCCCCAGCCCTGGCACTGTCCCCAGCCCTGGCACTGCCCCCAGCCCTGGCACTGCCCCCAGCACTGGCACTACCCCCAGCCCTGGCACTGCCCCCAGCACTGGCACTGTCCCCAGCCCTGGCACTGCCCCCAGCCCTGGCACTGTCCCCAGCCCTGGCACTGCCCCCAGCCCTGGCACTGTCCCCAGCCCTGGCACTGCCCCCAGCCCTGGCACTGCCCCCAGCCCTGGCACTGCCCCCAGCCCTGGCACTGCCCCCAGCACTGGCACTACCCCCAGCACTGGCACTACCCCCAGCCCTGGCACTGCCCCCAGCACTGGCACTACCCCCAGCACTGGCACTACCCCCAGCCCTGGCACTGTCCCCAGCACTGGCACTACCCCCAGCACTGGCACTACCCCCAGCACTGGCACTGCCCCCAGCACTGGCACTACCCTCAGCACTGGCACTGCCCCCAGCACTGGCACTACCCCCAGCCCTGGCACTGCCCCCAGCACTGGCACTGCCCCCAGCACTGGCACTACCCCCAGCACTGGCACTACCCCCAGCCCTGGCACTGCCCACAGCCCTGGCACTGCCCCCAGCACTGGCACTGCCCCCAGCACTGGCACTGCCCCCAGCACTGGCACTGCCCCCAGCCCTGGCACTGCCCACAGCCCTGGCACTGCCCCCAGCAGTGGCACTGCCCCCAGCACTGGCACTGCCCCCAGCACTGGCACTGCCCCCAGCACTGGCACTGCCCCCAGCACTGGCACTTCCCCCAGCCCTGGCACTGCCCACAGCCCTGGCACTACCCCCAGCACTGGCACTACCCCCAGCCCTGGCACTGTCCCCAGCCCTGGCACTGTCCCCAGCCCTGGCACTGTCCCCAGCCCTGGCACTGTCCCCAGCCCTGGCACTGCCCACAGCCCTGGCACTGCCCACAGCCCTGGCACTGCCCACAGCCCTGGCACTGCCCCCAGCCCTGGCACTGTCCCCAGCCCTGGCACTGTCCCCAGCCCTGGCACTGCCCACAGCCCTGGCACTGCCCACAGCCCTGGCACTGCCCACAGCCCTGGCACTGTCCCCAGCACTGGCACTTCCCCCAGCCCTGGCACTGCCCCCAGCACTGGCACTGCCCCAGCACTGGCACTCCCCCAGCCCTGGCACTCCCCCAGCCCTGGCACTGCCCCCAGCCCTGGCACTGCCCCCAACCCTGGCACTGCCCCCAGCACTGGCACTGCCCCCAACCCTGGCACTGCCCCCAGCACTGGCACTGCCCCCAGCCCTGGCACTGCCCCCAGCACTGGCACTGCCCTCAGCACTGGCACTGTCCCCAGCCCTGGCACTGCCCCCAGCACTGGCACTGCCCCCAGCCCTGGCACTGCCCCCAGCACTGGCACTGCCCTCAGCACTGGCACTGTCCCCAGCCCTGGCACTGCCCCCAGCACTGGCACTGCCCCCAGCCCTGGCACTGCCCCCAGCACTGGCACTGCCCCCAGCACTGGCACTGCCCCCAACCCTGGCACTGCCCCCAGCACTGGCACTGTCCCCAGCCCTGGCACTGTCCCCAGCCCTGGCACTGCCCCCAGCAGTGTCAGGCTTCGCTCAGTGGCTGACACGTTCTGCTTTGTCAGAAGATTATGTGTTGAAGCATCACTCCAATAGTACAAGCTGATATTTTCAGTGCTGAGGGAGTGCTACTCTGTCAGAAGTGTCATCTTTCAGATGAGATGTTAAACCAGGTGGACAGAACTGCAGTAGTTTAAAAAGGCAGCACACCACCACCTGCTCAAGGGCAATTAGAAATGAGCAATAAATGTTGGTCTAGCCAGCGATGCCCACATCCCATGAATGAATAAAAAATAAAAATCCCACAGCCCTACTATGAAGAGCAGCAAAGGGATTTTCACCAATATTTATCCCTCAGCAACACCATTAAGATTATCATCATTATCTGATTAGTGTTTGTGAGATATTTTCCCTTCATTGGAACACTAGGTTGGCTTTGAAGCATTTGGAACATCCTGAGGTTTTGAAAGACGCTATATCAATGCACATCTTTCTTTTATTTATGATAGAGCCCAGAGTGGGTCAGTGTAATTCAGAAATTCACACTGTGGTTCCCACCCTCAAGGTTGGAGGGGATCCCTTGGCTACTCTGCCAAGCTGTCCTGAGTGCGGTTTTGCTTGGCCCACTGGTTAAAGACAGTTCTTCTGATTGGCCGAGACTCAGGTTTGCTTGACCATCAAATTGGCTTGAGTGAATTTCCAGGTGTTTCATTTCGCCCTCTGTTCTTACGCTGCTAATGACACTCGGAGCTTATTCATTATCCCTAAAACTTGAGTCAAGCCAGTAATGGATACTCTATATGTGCAGCCTGAACAATAATCGAGAAGCGTGAACACCACAGAGGACGGTAGTCTCTTGGTTTTCACCCTTGACATTAAGCCCAGTCCCATTTGCTTCATCTGCAGCACAGTGTAGACCATCGACACGATGCACCACAATGCACCCATGTTACTGTGCCCGCACCTCCCTACCATGTCAACCTCCAGCACTCAGAACTTCAGGGCACAAAGCAGACACGTCCCCTCCAAAATGAGAATGGCACTGCCAAATCTACACTCCCGTGCTGGTCTAGAAAAATACAGGGGAAGATTAAACAGGAAAAGAAAGCTTATCATAGTCACAAAAACTCAACACTGCAGATAGCCGAGAGAAGTATAGAAAGTACAGGGATCAAGTAAAAAGAAATAAGGAAATCAAAGAGAGGGCATGAAAAAATATTAGCAAGCAAGACTATTGAAAACCCAAAGATGGTTTAACAGTGTACAAAGAGCAAAGGGATAGTTAAGGAAAAGGTGGGACCTGTCAGAGCTGAAGAAGGGAACTTGTGTGAAAATGCGGAGGATATGGGAAGAGCATTAAAATAATTTTTTGACTCTGTATTCACAAAGCAAAGAGATGATGCAGATATGGTAATCCAAGAGGAGTAGTGTGAAATATTGGATAAAATCATAATGAGACAGGAAGTGTAGAGGAGTTGAAAGTGGATAAGTTCCCAGGCTGGATAGATTGTTCCCTCGGATGTTGAAGGCGGTCAGGGAGGAAGTAGCAGATGCTCTGAGGATGATTTTCCAATCTTCACTAGATACAGGGGCAGTGCTGGAGGACTGGAGGAATGCAAATGTGCTTCCATTGTTTAAAAAGGGTAACAAAAGAAATGCCAATTATAGTCTTATTTTGATGATGGGTGAATTGTTAGATTCAATCCTGAGAAATCAGATAGACTGTCACTTAGAAAGACAAGGGTGTGTCAGGGATACACAGCATGGCTTTGTTAAAGGAAGGTCATGTCTTACAAATTTGATTGAATTCTTTGAAGACGTGACAAGGAGGGTTGATGAAGGTAGTGCAGTGGATGTTGTGTACATGGATTTTAGCAAGGCGTTTGACAAGGTCCCACGTGGCAGACTGGCCAAAAAAAGTAAAAGCCCTTGGGATACAGGGTAAAGTGGCAAATTGGATCCAAAGTTGGCTTAGTATTCGAAAACAAAGGGTAATGGTTGATGGCTGTCCTTCCGAGTGGAAAGCTGTTTCAAGTGGAGTTCCACAGGGCTCAGCTGTTTGTTTTATATAATTAACAATTTGGACTTGAACGTGGAGAGCACGATTGAGAAGTTTGCAGACAACACAAAAATAGTGGATAGTGTAGCGGATAGCTGTAAACTCCAAAATGATATAGATGGGTTGGTGGAGTGTGTAGGAAAGTGGCAGGTGGAGTTTAACTCTGATAAGTGTGAGGTAATGCATTTAGGGAGGTCAAACAGTAAAAGTGAATACATAATAAATGGGAATATACTGAGGGTGTCGATGAAGTGAGACCTTGGCATGCAAGTGCACAGATCCATAAAGGTAGTAGTACAGGTAGATCATGTTGTAAAGAAGGCATATTGGGATGCTGTCTTTCATTGGCAGAGTTATAGAGTACAAAATTAGGGATATAATGATGAAACTGTATAAGACACTGGTGAGGCCACAACTGGATTTTGTGTGCATTTCTGGACAGGAAGGATGTGATCGCACTGGAGAGTGTGCAGAGATTTACTAGAATGCTGTCAGGGCTGGAGAATTGTAACTATGTGGAGAGGTTGGGTTGTTTTCCTTGGAACAGAGAGAGCTGAGGGGTGACATGATTGAGATATACAAAATTGTGAGGGTTAGAGAGACAGTAGACAGGAGAAACCTGTTTCCCTCGGCAGAGTGTTCAAAAACCAGGGGTCATAGATTCAAGCTAAGTGGCAGAAGGGTTAGAAGCGAACATGAGGAAAAATATTGTACGCAGAGGGTGGTGGGTGTCGGAAATTCGCTGCCTAAATTGGTGGTACTTTAAAAAGTACCTGGATCTGCTTCTTTTGGGCCATGTGGAGGAAGATAGGATTAAAAAAGGGCATCTGGGTGTCTTTGGGCCAGCGTGAACAAGATGGGCTGAATGGCCCCCTGTGTTGTATGATTTCTATGGTTCTATAATGCCTCTCCCAGGTCAGACACCATCCTGACTTTGACAGTTATTACTATTTTCTGATCCTCATTGGGTCAATGTCCGGGATTCTCCGATCTCGTTCACCCCACCACCGCTGCCAATGAGAACAGAGAATGTGGCGCTCAGCCAAAACTCCATTCACTGCAGCACGGAGAATCCCAGCGAGGGCGGGGAATCCCAGCGAGGGCGGGGTCGGAGAATCCCAGCGATGGCGGGGTCGGAGAATCCCAGCGAGGGCGGAGAATCCCAGCGAGGGCGGGGTCGGAGAATCCCGGCGGGGTCGGAGAATCCCAGCGAGGGCGGGGTCGGAGAATCCCAGCGAGGGCGGGGTCGGAGAATCCCAGCGATGGCGGGGTCGGAGAATCCCAGCGAGGGCAGGGTCGGAGAATCCCAGCGAGGGCGGGGTCGGAGAATCCCAGCGAGGGCGGGGTCGGAGAATCCCAGCGAGGGTGGGGTCGGAGAATCCCAGCGAGGGCGGGGTCGGAGAATCCCAGCGATGGCGGGGTCGGAGAATCCCAGCGAGGGCGGGGTCGGAGAATCCCAGCGATGGCGGGGTCGGAGAATCCCAGCGAGGGCAGGGTCGGAGAATCCCAGCGAGGGCGGGGTCGGAGAATCCCAGCGAGGGTGGGGTCGGAGAATCCCAGCGAGGGCGGGGTCGGAGAATCCCAGCGATGGCGGGGTCGGAGAATCCCAGCGAGGGCAGGGTCGGAGAATCCCAGCGAGGGCGGGGTCGGAGAATCCCAGCGAGGGCGGGGTCGGAGAATCCCAGCGAGGGCGGAGAATCCCAGCGAGGGCGGAGAATCCCAGCGAGGGCGGGGTCGGAGAATCCCAGCGAGGGCGGGGTCGGAGAATCCCAGCGAGGGCGGGGGTCGGAGAATCCCAGCGAGGGCGGGGTCGGAGAATCCCAGCGAGGGCGGGGTCGGAGAATCCCAGCGATGGTGGTCTCGGAGAATCCCAGCCTGGGCGGGGTCGGAGAATCCCAGCGAGGGCGGGGTCGGAGAATCCCAGTCCCTATCGGAGAATCTACAGAAGTGTTTGCTCATTCTCTCAAATAGCTGCAATCACACTTGTTCACTTTGATATTCGTAGTCAAGTTTCCAGCTTGTGATTGATTTATTTCTGGTATATTTCTCTAGGTGCGCTGACACAATTAAAACAAACTTACACCCTGGAATATCGCAGTGTCCTGAAAACATTCTCATTTCTACGCAGACGTCACAGTCTCAGACCAACTTCCTGCTTCCAAAGAATTCTTTGGCTGTTGTCATTCCGAAGAAATTGGATGTGTTATTGTCTGCATCAAAGACAAACATCGCACAAGATGGATATAAAGAACAAACAAAGACACAGTTTGCTCTGATAAGCAGCCTCTGTTCAACAGAATACTTCATAGATCGCATTTCATCATCTGTTACACACATAACTTTCTTTTCATGCACTGATGCAGTCTCACTGCAGTGTGAGTGATGGAGTACAGTCTCACTGCAGTGTGAGTGATGGCGTACAGTCTCACTGCAGTGTGAGTGATGGAGTACAGTCTCACTGCAGTGTGAGTGATGGAGTACAGTCTCACTGCAGTGTGAGTGATGGAGTACAGTCTCACTGCAGTGTGAGTGACAGGGCACAGTCTCACTGTGGTGTGAGTGACAGGGTACAGTCTCACTGCAGTGTGAGTGACAGGGTACAGTCTCACTGCAGTGTGAGTAACAGGGCACAGTCTCACTGCAGTGTGAGTGACAGGGTACAGTCTCACTGCAGTGTGAGTGACAGGGCACAGTCTCACTGTGGTGTGAGTGATAGGGTACAGTCTCACTGCAGCATGAGTGACGGAGTACAGTCTCACTGCAGTGTGAGTGACAGGGCACAGTCTCACTGTGGTGTGAGTGACAGGGTACAGTCTCACTGCAGTGTGAGTGACAGGGCACAGTCTCACTGTGGTGTGAGTGACAGGGTACAGTCTCACTGCAGCATGAGTGACGGAGTACAGTCTCACTGCAGTGCGAGTAACAGGGTACAATCTCACTGCAGCTTGAGTAATGGGGTGCAGTCTCACTGCAGCATGAGTGACAGGGTACAGTCTCACTGCGGCGTGAGTGACAGGGTACAGTCTCACTGCAGCATGAGTGACAGGGTACAGTCTCACTGCGGCGTGAGTGACAGGGTACAGTCTCACTGCAGCATGAGTGACAGGGTACAGTCTCACTGCGGCGTGAGTGACAGGGTACAGTCTCACTGCAGTGTGAGTAATGGGGTGCAGTCTCACTGCAGCGTGAGTGACAGGGTACAGTCTCACTGCAGCACGAGTGACAGGGTACAGTCTCACTGCGGCGTGAGTAACGGAGTACAGTCTCACTGCGCCATGAGTAACGGGGTACAGTCTCACTGTACCATAACGAGGTACAGTCTCACTGCGCCATGAGTAATGGGGTACAGTCTCACTGCGCCATGAGTAATGGGGTACAGTCTCACTGCACCATAACGAGGTACAGTCTCTCTGCGCCATGAGTAACGGGGTACAGTCTCACTGCGCCATGAGTAATGGGGTACAGTTTCACTGCGCCATGAGTAATGGGGTACAGTTTCACTGCGCCATGAGTAATGGGGTACAGTCTCACTGCGCCATGAGTAACGGGGTACAGTCTCACTGCGCCATGAGTAACGAGGTACAGTCTCACTGCGCCATGAGTAACGGGGTACAGTCTCACTGCGCCATGAGTAATGGGGTACAGTCTCACTGCGCCATGAGTAATGGGGTACAGTTTCACTGCACCATAACGAGGTACAGTCTCACTGCGCCATGAGTAACGGGGTACAGTCTCACTGCACCGTAACGAGGTACAGTCTCACTGTGCCATGAGTACTGGGGTACAGTCTCACTGCGCCATGAGTAACGGGGTACAGTCTCACTGCGCCATGAGTAACGGGGTACAGTCTCACTGCGCCATGAGTAATGGGGTACAGTTTCACTGCGCCATGAGTAATGGGGTACAGTTTCACTGTGCCATGAGTAATGGGGTACAGTCTCACTGCGCCATGAGTAACGGGGTACAGTCTCACTGCGCCATGAGTAACGAGGTACAGTCTCACTGCGCCATGAGTAACGGGGTACAGTCTCACTGCGCCATGAGTAATGGGGTACAGTCTCACTGCGCCATGAGTAATGGGGTACAGTTTCACTGCACCATAACGAGGTACAGTCTCACTGCGCCATGAGTAACGGGGTACAGTCTCACTGCACCGTAACGAGGTACAGTCTCACTGTGCCATGAGTACTGGGGTACAGTCTCACTGCGCCATGAGTAACGGGGTACAGTCTCACTGCGCCATGAGTAACGGGGTACAGTCTCACTGCGCCATGAGTGATGGGGTACAGTCTCACTGCGCCATGAGTGATGGGGTACAGTCTCACTGCGCCATGAGTAACGGGGTACAGTCTCACTGCGCCATGAATACTGGGGTACAGTCTCACTGCGCCATGAGTAACGGGGTACAGTCTCACTGCGCCATGAGTGATGGGGTACAGTCTCACTGCGCCATGAGTAACGGGGTACAGTCTCACTGCAGCGTGAGTGAAGCTTCATCCTGATGAGAGATGCTGTCTTTCTATTTCAACAGGTTTATTTGGAGCACAAGCCACAAGCTTTCGGAGCACGGCCCCTTCATCAGGTGAGTGGGAGTTCTGTTCACAAAGAGGGCTCATCTATATATGCCCTGCTTGTGAACAGAACTCCCATTCACCTGACGAAGGAGCAGTGCTCCGAAAGCTTGTGGCTTATGCTACCAAATAAACCTGTTGGACTTTAACCTGGTGTTGTGAGACTTCTTACTGTGCTTACCCCAGTCCAACGCTGGCACCTCCACATCATGTCTTTCTATTTGCCATACTCTATTTATTTAATGTATATATCAGTATGTATAAATCTACTTTGTAAATATGAGAGATATTTTTTACTTGTGTTTCTTTTGTCTGACTGTACAGGTGGTCTGAAACTGTCCGAGTGTCCCTTTCCCAGTCTTTATCGTGTTTGCTTGCTGCTGTGTAAAAGTTGCAGTTTGTACCAGAGCAGTTTGCTCTGAGCCTTTCCTGCTGTTTATTTATGTATCAGTAAATGGGGATGTATTCTGCACTATTTCTATATGAACAGTCTTCATTTCTAAAAGCACAATATATACTCTCCACTTCACTCCATTATCCAGTGTTTTTATCCCTGAATTCTCTGATATTTGAGAGGAGAGAGGGATTCTCGGCCTGTGTCTATCGCAGAGAGAGCGGTCCAGTACTCTGTATCTGTAACACACTGAGCAGTAGCTGTATGGTTTATAAAAAATAGATCTTGTTGGTAGTGGGGATGCCTTCTCTCACCCATGTAGCTTTGTAGTGTTTACTTGTTAGCGATAGAAGACAGTCTGTGGGAGAATGTGAGAGCAGCACAATTTGCAGCACAGCATTGGTTGTCTTAGTAACCGCAGGCATGGAGGGTCTGGAACAATGGGGTGGGCCAGTTGGCAGTCAGGCCTGGCAGTGTGTCCCAGAAAGGGTAAACATGAACCCCCCTCCTCCCCCCCCCAAACAAAGACTCCAAGGACATAGCAACAGCTCGGCAAATGCTTCCGTTAGACAGAGTGAGGCACAGTTCACACTCCAAGTCATATCACAGCATTTATAAATATATATTTCAAATCACTGCACTTAAATAAAAATGTTATCAAGAATAGGCTAACGGAGGAGAGCAGTGTTGATGGGAGGACTGACTGGTGTAGGAGAGGCTCTTGTACTGAACCTAGCCTGATATCTACATTGTACACTCCCAGACTCTTACTGAGTTGCCTCCTCCCAATGATGGAAGGGAAACTGGGCAGTTTCAGAATCTCACACCCGGGTGGGCAATGTGCTGTGACACAGTAACTGGGTGGGAGGTCCGAGGCAGCAATTACGGATAAAGAGGGTGCAGTCTTATTGGCGGGAGTCATATTTCCCTCGGGATCTCAGCCTTTCATCATCAATGTCCCTGAGCTAGGTGAAGAAAGTTATGAGGCACAGGCAATTGGGTAGAGCAGAGAGTTACAAAGGAACAGCGATTCAGTTATTGGGTCAAATTATAGCAGATACAATTCAGTGTGAGCAAATGTGAGGCCATCCAGTTTGGGTCAAATTTGAGAGATTAGGAAGCAGAGAGATCTGGGTGTTGACAAATCCCAGAGAGAGAGTGGAGAGGGAAGAAAGCGAATGTGTCACTGTGTCACTAAGGGAACACAAAGGGGAGAGAGTGATGCTGCAGTTGTACAGAGTCTTAGACAATATCTAATGACTGAGTTCAGTTTTAAACACCACACTGTATTGGTCCTGGAGAAGGACAGTGAGGATCCACCAGAACCTAAAAGGTTAAATAACGAGGAGAGATTCCAACTCTTATATAAAACAATTAAGCTAAATTGAACAAACCGGGGGACACAGTGAAAGAGATACAGCAAAAACAAATCATAAATGAAACTAATGAAGCTAGAATGTGATTAAAGGGGTCATTAAGACACTCCTGTCCCTGCGGTGCCTAACAAGCACAGAATGGGAGGAGAGGTTCCAAAACTCATCTTGTTTTCCCTCAAGTAACTGGTTTGATTAGTAAGTTAACGGATGACACAAAGGTTGGTGGATTTGCGGATAGCGATGAGGACCATCAAAGGATACAGCAGAATACAGATCGGTTGGAGACTTGGGCGGAGAGATGGCAGATGGAGTTTAATCTGGACAAATGTGAGGGAATGCATTTTGGAACATCTAATACAGATAGGAAATATACAGTAAATGGCAGAACCCTTAAGAGTATTGATAGGCAGAGGGATCTGGGTGTATAGGTACATAGGCCACTGAAAGTGGCAACGCAGGTGGAGAAGGTAGTCAGGAAGGCATATGGCATGCTTGCCTTCATCGGCCGGGGCATTGAGTTTAAAAATTGGCAAGTCATGTTGCAGCTTTATAGAACCGTAGTTAGGCCACACTTGGAATATAATGTTCAATTCTGGTCGCTGCACTATCAGAAGGATGTGGAGGCTTTGGAGAGGGTACAGAAAAGATTTACCAGGATGTTGCCTGGTATGGAGGGCATTAGCTATGAGGAGAGGTTGGAGAACCTTGGTTTGTTCTCACTGGAACGTCAGAGGTTGAGAGGCGACCTCATAGAAGTCTACAAGATTATGAGAGGCATGGACAGAGTGGATAGTCAGAAGCTTTTTCCCAGGGTGGAAGAGTCAATTACTCGGGGGCACAGGTTTAAGGTGCGAGGGACAAGGTTTAAAGGAGATGTATGAGGCAAGTTTTTTACACAGAAGGTGGTGGGTGCCTGAAACTCGTTGCCGGGGGAGGTAGTGGAAGCGGATATGGTAGTGATTTTTAAGGGGCATCTTGACAAATACATAAATAGGATGGGAATAGAGGGATATGGTCCCCGGAAGGGTAGGGGGTTTTAGTTCAGTCGGGCAGCATGGTCGGTGCAGGCTTGGAGGGCCGAAGGGCCTGTTCCTGTGCTGTAATTTTCTTTGTTCTTTGTTGACTTTAAGGAGTTGCTGGAGTGATCTGATTAAGATATTTAAAACTATTAAATAGTTATCTACCGGAGATAATGATGTGCTCTGGCAGTGGAATCCAGGAGAAGCAGCAATTATCTTAAACTTAGAGCTCGGCCTTTCTGGGGTAAAAGCTGCAAGCAGTTTGTCATGCTGTGGGGGGGGGGGGGTGGAAATCTGGAATTCTGCCCCCAGAAAGCTGTGAATGATTGGAGAGGTGGGTATTGTGGGAATCGATGGACATTGTTAGTACTCAGGTCATAGGAACGATATTGAGGCAGATGGAACAAAGATGAAAATACAAATGAACCATAGAACCCTGCCGAGCCCTGTAAGAATTTGCCTCACTCCTCTACACTTGAGATAATAACAGACCCGGTGTCCTCAGTCTTTCCTCATAGGATAATTCCGCTATCCCAGGAATCAGCCTGGTGAACCTCTGTTGCAGCCCCTCTATGGCAAGTATATCCTTCCATTGATAATGAGATTAAAACTGCACAATACTCCAGATGTGGTCTCAACAAGATTATACAATTACAGCAAAACATCCTTACTCCTGTACTCAAATCCCCTCCCAATGAAGGTCAACATACCACTTGCCTTTTTAATTACCTGATAACTTCACAATTATTCACATCATATTCCACCTGCCAAGTTCTAGCCCATTCACTTAGCCTGTCCAAGTGCTCTTGAAGCCTTCTTGAATCCTCCTCACAACTTTCAGTTTGGTGTCATCATCCACACCATCCAGCTTGGTGTGATCAGCAAATTTGGAAATATTATAATTGGTCCCCACATTCAAATCATTGATATAGATTGTGAAGAGCTGTAGCCCCAGCACTGATCCTTGTAGTACCATACTAGAAACAACTTGCTACCCTGAGAATGATCCATTTATTCCTATTCCTGCTTTCTGTCTGTTAACCAATTCCCAATCCATGTCAGCATATTTCCACTAATCCCATGCGCTCTAATTTTATTTACTGACTTCCTGTGCGGGACTTCATCTAAAGCTTTCTGAAAATCCAAATACACCACATTCACTCGTTCTTCTGTATCGGTGCTACGACGAATATTCTCAAGAAACTGCAACAAGACTGTCGAACATGATTTGCCTTTCATGACTCTGCCCAATTTCACAATTATTTTCCAAGTGTCCAGTTATCATGTCCTTTACAATAGATTCTAACATTTTCCCTACTACTGACATCAAACTAACAGGTCTGTTCGTTCTCCATTCACTCTCCCCCTCCCTTTTTAAGTCATGGGGTTACATTTGCTACTTTCCAGTCTACAGTCTTTCAGAATCTATAGAATGTTGAAAGATAACCATCAATGCATCCACTATCTCTCTCTAGCCGCCTCCTTCGGAACTCTGGGATGTAGCCCAACTAGTTATCAACTTTCAGTCCAATTAATTTTTTGAGTACTGCCTCTTTATTAATACTAGTTTCTTCCAGTTCCTCATTTTCCAAGTCCCTTGGTTCCCTTGTATTTCTGGGAGATTCTCTGCATCTTCCTCCATGAAGACAGACACTAAGGGGGGAATTTTATCGCCCACCACGGGAATCGTAGCCAGTGGAGCGCGGACCATGCAAATGTCCGTTGATCTCGGGCGGGATTTTCTGGTTTTGGGACGAGCGCAGCTGAAAAATTTAGTTTCTCTGCCATTTCCATATTATCCACGATAAACTTTCCTGTCTCCACCCGTAATGGAGCCGTGTTATTCCTTGATAATCGTTTCCTTTTCACACACTGAAAGAAGCTTTTACAGTTTATGTTTCTTGCAGGCTTGCCTTCATATTCTCTTTTCCCTTTATCAGTTTTTAGTCCTCCCTTGCTAGATTCTAAATTGTTCCCAATCCTCAGGCTTATCACTTTTTCTGGTAACATTATGAGCCTTTGATCTAATGCAATCTTTAACTTATTTCATTTTGTTGATTTGCCTTTCCTGTTGGGTTTTTGTGTTCTTAGAGGAATGTATATTTGTTGTAATGATACTGTATTAAATACCAGCCATTTCCTGTCCATCATCAAATATTTTAGTGTATTTTCCCAAATCCACTGAAGCCCCTCATAGCTTCATAGTTTCCATTCATAGAATCCCTACAGTGCAGAAGGAGGCCATTTGTCCCATCGAGTCTGCACCAACAACAATCCCACTTAAGCCCTATCCCTGCAACCCCACATATTTACCCCACTAATCCCTCTAACCTACTCATCACCGGACACTATGAGGCAATTTACCATGGCCAATGCACCTAACCTGCATATCTTTGGACTGTGGGAGGAAACCGGAACACGGGAGGAAATCCACGCAGAAACAGGGAAAACGTGTAAACTCCACACAGACAGTGATCCAAGCTGAGAATCGAACCCAGGTCCCTGGAGCTGTGAGGCAGCAGTGCTAATCACTGTGCCACCATGCCACCCCAAATTGTTCAGATTTAAGACCCTAGTTTCAGAACGAACTATAAAGTAACAGTAAAATTCCATTATATTATGGTCACTATTTCCTAAAAGCTTCTTTACAGCAAGGTTATTAATTTGCCCCTTCTTGATACATAATACTAACTCTAAAATAGTCGGATCCCTAGTTACCTCCTGAACCTTACTGCTTCTGAAATCCATCTTGTACACACTCCAGGAATTCCTTCTCCACAGTTAGTTTTAATTTGGTTTACCCAGTCTATCTGTAAACTGAAGTCACCTAGTCACCCATGGGCGGCCTTTCAGAGGGTTGGTGCAGACTTGATGGGCTGAATGGCCTCTGTAAGGATTCTATGATTCTAACTATATTACCCATGTTACATGCAGCTCTAATTTCCTGATTTATGCCATGCCCAGTGTTAACACCACAGTTTGGTGGTTTATAAACAACTCCCACCAACATTTGCTACTCCTTCTGTTTCTTAGCGCCACCCAAACTGATCCTTGGATCTAAGATTCTGCCTCATTAATGTACTGAAGTCATCTTATATTAACAGCACCACCCCACCTCCTTTTACTTTTTGCCTATCCCTCCTAAACAAATATCCTTGAATATTCGGTTCCCAGTTCCCTCTAACCACGTCTCTATAATGGCAATAAAATCATACCTTTTACCGCTTTCTGTACCTTTAAACATCTACCTTGTTGTGAGTGCTGTGTGCATTCAGATAGAGTGCTTTGTCTTAACATTATTCTGCATTCTGATCTTATTTGATGCTTGTCTTTGCTTTGTTTGTCTTCTAATTTCACTTCCTCATTTTCTGCTTCCTTTTACCAGTTTTGCTTCCCTCCAATCTGAGCTTCTTTTCAGCTTCCCAGTCCCTGACAATCCAGTTTAAATCCTCCCCAACAGCATCAGCAAATCTCCCTGTGAGGGTGTTAGTTCCTGCCCTGCTAAGGTGTAACCCGTCCAACTTGTACAAGTTTGTCAAAGCTTTTTGTCTTGCACTCATCAGGACAATTGCCAGAATACCATTGTCAGGAAACAACAAATATATACTGTATGAGCAGAGAGTGCTGATTGTTTGGCAAGTAGACTCTGATTGGTAGAGTCCTTAACCTGGAGAATGCACCAGTTGATGGTGACTGACAGTTAACTATCAACATAGTTTGAAATTTAAACCAGGCAGTTTGACTCTGATTGGTCAATGAACTAGATAATGCTTTTCACTTATTTTGTTTAGTTCTCTACATCCATCCTATACCAGTACTGTCCCACATCCTCTTAACTATGCAGATTTGCAGCAACATCACCATCACCTTCTCAAGGCAATTAAAGGTTTGTACTGAATACCAGTGATGCCCACATCCTGAGCTACAAGGGACTTAATACATCCACTGATGCTGCAAGCCTTCATAGTAACACATTTTTCTTAAACAGTGAAAATTCACTTTTGTTTTGTCTGTCTTATCCTCTTGACGTCTGTCACCCACCTCACATGTGGAGGTGCCGGTGTTGGACTGGGGTGGGCACAGTAAGAAGTCTCCCAACACCAGATTAAAGTCTAACAGGTTTATTTGTAATCACAAGCTTTTGGAGCGCTGCCCCTTCATCAGGTGAGTGGAGTGATGAAGGAGCGGCGCTCCGAAAGCTCATGATTCCAGGTAAACCTGTTGGACTTTAAGTTGGTGTTTGTAAGACTTCTGAACTGTGGGGAGAGGACAGTAAAACGATTTTCAAATTTGGATCACCCGCAAACCTTGACATTGTGTTTAGTGTGCATGAGTCTTGGTCATGGATATATTTGAAGAAAATCACTGCTCCTAGCACTAGTCCCTGAAGAACCTCACTGTAAACCTTGCTGCAGTCTGCAAGAACAACTCTTCAATTCTATTTCCTGTCAGTCAGTAAACATTGTATTCATGCTGACACTGTCCATTTCATTCCACAGGCTTCAGTTTTGACCACTCTGTTGTGTGATCAAATGTGTTAAGGAAGTCCAAAACAACAACATTATTCTCAGCAACCCTCTGTTAGCTAATCAAATAACTCACTTCAGTTCATTAACTAGGATTGGCTTTAACAAACCCATACTGACTTTATTTATTGAAATCATAGAAACCCCAAAGTGCAGAAAGAGGCCATCTGGCCCATCGAGTCTGCACCAACCACAATCCCACCCAGGCCCTACCCCCTTATCCCTAAACATTTACCTGCTAATCCCTTTAACCTATGCATCTCAGGACACTAAGGGGCAATTTTAGCATGGCCAATCCACCTAACCCGCACATCTTTAGACTGTGGGAGGAAACCAGAGCACCAGGAGGAAACCCACGCAGACACGAGGAGAATGTGCAAACTCCACACAGACAGTGACCCAAGCCGGGAATCGAACCCAGGTCCCTGGAGCTGTGAAGCAGCAGTGCTAACCACTGTGCTACCGTGCCGCCCCTGGTAAAGATTGGTGTGCGTAGGATACACATCATTCACTTCCCAGTAAATTGTGTAGAGTGACACTCCCTTATTGAATCCCACGTTAAGAGTTTTAATGATAAGGAAATTACTGGTAAACAGACGATGATATCAAAGCATAAACACTCCCCAGTACGTCAAACATTGGCTGCTTCATCAAATAACCTTGAGTAACCTCTGGATGACCTCATTAACCGGGGTTGTAAACGGTCTTTGCTGTCAATTGGTGGCTTACCCTTTGACGATGGTACAGGTTGCTGTTGCACGAGACTAGCTTACTACCTGCAAGGTATAAACAATTCAAAGAATTGCCAGGGAAACGCAGGGTTAGTGTTAGAGAGGTGAGTGCCTTCAGCATCGTAATGAGCTTCAAACTGGGGCCAGTCACAGAGAAACCGGCTGAGGGCTTTAGAATAGAAATGTATTTAAAATGTTGAAGGCTTCACCTCTCACTGAAGAATTTAGATCAACAATGGACAACAATGTCCCTTTCATTGTGGATCCACACTCCAACATTACAACACCAAGCACACTTCAACTGAGCTTTGTGAGCTGTGAAGATTGTTTGGAGCATCCTGAGTGTGTGAAAGGCGCTATACAAATGCAAATTCTTCATTCTTATGCTCTGCAATATCACTGCCAATAAATGTTAATCTGCACTGCAATAAAACCAAGAACAGAACTCAGGCAGGGCAAGGGAAGTGCTTTGCACATGTGTTAATTGTTGGACATAAAGGGGGAGGGCAGAGGGGGAGAGGAGAGGAGATAGAAGGGGAAGGGGAAGAGGGGAGAGGGAGATGGGAGGATGAGACAGGGGAGAGAGGGGTGAGTAGAGGGGAGTGAGGAGGGTGTGAGGAGGAGGAGAGGAGGGGGAGATGGGAATTGAAATGGGGGTGAGGAGGTGGGAATGGGATGAGGGGAAGGGGAGGATGTGTGGAGGGGGAGAGGAGGAAAGGTGCAGATGGAAGTGGAGGGAAGGGAGGAGGGGATGACAGGATGGGGGGGGAGATAGACGGGAGAGGGGGTGAGGATGGGGAGAGGAGAGGGAATAGGAGAGGGGTTTGAGAGCAGCACGGTGGCACAGTGGTTAGCACTGCTGCCTCACAGCGGCAGGGACCCAGGTTCGATTCCCGGCTTGGGTCACTGTCTGTGCAGAGTCTGCGCGTTCTCCCCGTGTCTGCGTGGGTTTCCTCCGGGTGCTCCGGTTTCCTCCTACACTCCAAAGATGTGTGGTTTAGATGGATTGGCCATGCTAAATTGCCCCTTAGTGTAGCTAGTGTAAATGCACGGGGTTATGGGGATAGGGCCTGGGTGGGATTGTGGTCGGTGCAGACTCGATGGGCCAAATAACCTCCTTCTGCACTGTAAGATTCTATGATTCTATGAGGAGGTGATTGGGGGCAGAGGAGGGGAAACAAGAGGGGTGAGGAGCAGAGGGATGAGGAGCGGAGGGGTTGAGGAGGGGAGGTTGAGGAGGGGGCGTTGAGGAGGGGGGTTGAGAAGAGGGGGGTGAGGAGGCTGGTGAGGAGGGGGGTGAGGCCTTCAACAAACACCCTGACCTCAGCAGTGTGAGCTCCAGGCGATGTTCACTCCCAGGCCACATCTGCATCTGCCCGAGGCTGTGAGGCTTCGACGTGAAAAACCATTTCCACATGTACTTTCTTCATGAAGGAGAGGTGAAAGCTGGGAAGAATCATTTGGACTTAGCATTACGGGGAGTTATAGACCATAGAGATCTCGGGGTACAGGTTCAAAGCTCCTTGAAAGTGGAGTCACAGGTGGACAGAGTGGTGAAGAAGGCATTCGGCATGCTTGGTTTCATTGGTCAGAACATTGAATACAGGAGTTGGAATGTCTTGTTGAAGTTGTACTAGACCTTGGTAAGGCCACACTTGGAATAATGTTGTGCAGTTCTGGTTACCCTATTATAGAAAGGATATTATTAAACTAGAAAGAGTGCAGAAAACATGTATTAGGATGCTACCGGGACTTGATGGTTTGAGTTACAAGGAGAGGCTGGATAGACTGGGACTTTTTTCTCTGGAGAATTAGGGGTGATCTTATAGAGGTCTATAAAATAATGAGGGGCACAGATCAGCTAGATAGTTAACATCTTTTCCCAAAGATAGGGGAGTCTAAAACTAGAGGGCATAGGTTTAAGGTGAGAGGGGAGGGATACAAAAGGGGCAATTTTTTCACACAGAGGGTGGTGAGTGTCTGGAACGAGTTGCCAGAGGCAGTAGTAAAGGCGGATACAATTTTGTCTTTTGAAAAGCATTTAGATAGTTACATGGGTAAAATGGGTATAGAGGGATATGGGACAAACGCCAGCAATTGGCACTAGCTTCGTGGTAAAAACTGGGTGGCATGAACAAGTTGGATCAAAGGGCCTGTTTCCATCCTGTAAACCTCTATGACTCTGGGAACTTGGATAGGTGAAGAATGGGAAAAATCCTTTGGACTTAGCTGTCCAGTCAACAGTATAAACGTTTTGAGTTGTGTGACTCTCCCTGGGATGCATGTCTCTGCTTTGCAATCATTGACTCACAGGTAAAGACATCTTCAACTTGTGTATCCAATGAGACATTGAATCAACTTGCAGATCCAATAAAACAACCACATTCATTGCTGAGATTCATTGCTGAGATTCAGGGAGCTGCTAATGTGCCTTCTGTAAGCATTCTGTTGCCCAACTCCTCTTTATGAGTAAGACTAGATCACCGTTAAAGAGGCTTATTGTGTCCAGTAGTCTGGGGATTTAGATTTCAAGTTGAGGGCTGATTCAATGGGCTCATTCTGGATATCTCTAATCGCCACTGTACCTTGTTGTTCGCATCAATAGTAATGAGCTTAAGTTCTCTGCATGGCAAAGCTAGCTGCAGTTGGTGCATGTATAGCCATGTGATGAAAGATATGTTGGTTGATTGTAGCTACATTGTCAGTGTTATCACACCAAGGCATTGAATTGCCCATTACGTGTGATTAACCCAGCAGTTGCTGATTGCCTTCCAGTGTCGGATGTCTATGTCCTTCAGTACCCTGGGACATTGGTGTCTACCCAACTATCACTGTGGCTCAGTGTGTGAGTCCCAGGACACAATATGTGTTAATGCTGCCAGTGATCTGATTGGATCTCTGGTAATGTTTACAGTGTGGAATTGCTTGCTCAATCTCCTTTGTAAGGATTTGGTCATCATTGCTTTCCATGCTGGCTGTTGCATAGCTAACTTTGTGTCTGTTTATGCAACCTCATCCCAACTGCAGGAAGGCCGTACACACAGCAGATACTTTAACTATCCTCTCAGCTTCTGCTGCCTGTGACCAGCTACCGCCAGTACCGCTTTGTCACCTAGCGAGTCGCTATCTTTCTCACTGTCACAGCTAAAAGAATGGTTGTTGCCTGGTATGGAGGGGCTTGGTTATGAGGAGAGATTGGGGAAACTGGGGTTGTTCTCCTTGGAAAGACGGAGGATGAGGGGAGACTTAATAGAGGTGTATAAAATTATGAAAGGCATAGATAGGGTGAACGGTGGGAAGCTTTTCCCCGGGTCGGTGGTGACGTTCACGAGGGGTCATAGGTTCAAGGTGAAGGGGGGGAGGTTTAACACAGATATCAGAAGGACATATTTCACACAGAGGGTCGTGGGGGCCTGGAATGTGTTGCCGGGCAAGGTGGTGGAGGCGGACACACTGGGAACGTTTAAGACTTATCTAGACAGCTATATGAACGGAGTGGGAATGGAGGGATACAAAAGAGTGGTCTAGTTTGGACCAGGGAGCGGCGCGGGCTAATTGTTCCTGGTTTCTCGTTTCAAGGCTTCATTCTACGATCATCTTGCTGGTGCCAGTACAGAGTGAGACTGCGGATAGTTGGGAACCTGTCTCGGGGGCAGGGAATTCATATGGTGTTCGTGGAAGTGGAAATGACTAGGGTTGGGAAGCATTTTCCGATCGGGGCCATTGTGATCTCCTGGACTCGTTTCGATCGCCTCAGGGGGTCGGAGAGGAATTTCCCAGATTTTTTTTCCCCATATTGGCCCTGGGGTTTTTCACTCTGGGTTTTCGCCTCTCCCTGGAGATCACATGGTCTGGAATGGGGGGGTGGGGGTAAGTTAATAGGTTGTAATGAACAAAGCATCGTAGCTGTGAGGGACAGCTCGGTGGATAGGATATTGGTATGTAGATAGGCTGGAAAATTGGGCGGGGATCCTGGATTCAGGATTCAATCCTGGACCGGGGAGCGGCGCGGGCTTGGAGGGCCGAAGGGCCTGTTCCTGTGCTGTATTGTTCTTTGTTCTTTGGTCCGAGTCTTCCGACTCTGCCCAGACATTTCCAAAGATTAACAATGGGGTGGTTTAAATAAGCCAGTTTATTAAAGCAAATGGAATCTGTACATATTTACATCAACAGTACTGATCTCAACATAGATTTGAGTGTTGGCACGTGGTCTAACTGGTTGAGATAACCTGGTTACTATAGGAACCATCGGCTCAGTTAATATCTTGGTGCATTGGAGCAGAAACCAGCTTCACATCAGTGAAAGCTTCAGTCTTCGGTCTGTTAATCTTCCTCTGCCGCAGCGCTGGTGTGAGGAACTTCTGAAATCCGTTGTTTGACTGAAGCTCATTGGTGACAAGTCCAGTCAATAAAACACAGTTACAAAGCATTCCTCAAATCAAACCTCACAGCAGGATCTTTACTTTCCTAACTCCACAGCAGTGGCCTTCATCAGATGTAACTCATTAAGTGTGGATCATTGGGAGGCCCGAGTGTGGGTCAGTAAAGTTTGTAATAGATGTACGGGGTACTGCCCTGGACACTCAGGTTAGGGTAGTGTCCACATGTAGCAGACACCCAGAATTACTAACGCTGCTTCAATATATTCCTGATGTGGAGATGTTGGTGTTGGACTGGGGTGGGCACAGTAAGAAATCTCACAACACCAGGTTAAAGTCCAACATGTTTATTTGGAATCACGAGCTTTCGGAGTGTTGCTTCTTCATCAGATGAGTGACTCCAAGTAAACCTGTTGGATTTTAACCTGGTGTTGTGAGACTACTTAATATATTCCGAGAGCAATCTTTTCCTCAGCTTTAGTGTTTTCATATTTTAATGAAAATGTCCATAGTAAATCAGACATTGTTTTGTTTGAAAGTAATGCACTTTTTACTCCTGCATTAGTCAAGCAGCAGCCTGGAGATGAATCCTGGCTAGTTGGTGAGCCTATTGCTGGGGGAGCGAGTGTCTGAGGCTGAGAGGGACAGACTGGTACTAAACGATGGGTTAATGTGGGTAAACAAATAGGGAGCTGGTGTGTTCATAGAAATATAGAAAAACTACAGCACAAACAAGCCCTTCGGCCCACAAGTTGTGCCGAACACATCCCTACCTTCTAGACCTACCTATAACCCTCCATCCTACTAAGCTCCATGTACTCATCCAGGAGTCTCTTAAAAGACCCTACTGAGTTTGCCTCCTCCACCACTGACGGCAGCTGATTCCACTCGCCCACCACCCTCTGTGTGAAAAACTTCCCCCTAACATTTCCCCTGTACCCATCCCCCAGCACCTTAAACCTGTGTCCTCTCGTAGCAGCCATTTCCACCCTGGGAAAAAGCCTCTGAGAGTCCACCCGATCTATGCCTCTCAACATCTTATACACCTCTATTAGGTCTCCTCTCATCCTTCGTCTCTCCAAGGAGAAAAGACCGAGCTCCCTCAGCCTATCCTCATAAGGCACGCCACTCAATCCAGGCACATTGTGCCAACAAATACTGCTTCAGCCTTGGTTATAACACGTTCACCGGTTAAAGCAGCCTCACACAGGTGGATCACGTCCACCCTGTCAACATCCAGCCAGCTTATCAGTGCCTTTGAGAGCATTTCCTAGGGAGGGCCTGTGGCCTCTACCATTACCACAGGAAGGAGGGGGGCGGGGAAGTGCCCTGCAGACTGTACCAATACCACAGGAGGGAGGGGGCCAGTGTCTTATACATTTTACATCTTTGGAAACCATAACATATAAATTATCTAAATTATTTATATCACATTGCAAGCAGTATCTAACAAATAGGATCATATGCAACTATGGTACAGAATATTTTACAGGACTTTTACAATATATACAAATAAATACCATCTCAAATAGTAAACACAGAATCTAAACGGTGAGTCTTATTAGGAACAACATTTGCTCGCCACCCTGGTTTGGTCCAGAGAAACATTGCCGGTAACTTCTCTCAGTGGTTGTGACCGAGGGCACTGCAATAGATAAATACACCATCAACAACACACACACATTGACACTCTCAACTTTCACAATCCTCCCTGCAGAGACATTTGATTTTGCTAGTCTTCATCACCATGGAGTCGATGGGCCAAATGGCCTCATTCTGTGCTGCAATGACCTCGCTCTGACAGGACCTCTGTCACCTGGAGGGGAAGATGGCAGCCTCCCTCAGTCTGTCTCTATTGCTGCACTCAAACTGTTTATAGCTTCAAAGCATGAACTGATTAGTAACAAAGGTATGGAAACTTGACACGTTTTTAAGATGGTTCCTTGTTAACCCAGTGTTCTTGAGTGGTGAGAGGGCTCACTACTGTGGCATTTCTTCAAATTTGTAAAAGCGTGCTGTTGCTTTGCCAAGTGCAATCAGTAGCACAGCAATGTGGTAAAGCAACTTGATAAAGCAACCTTCCAATTTTTAAAGCCCCTCTTCCCTCAGTCCCCTCCCCCCCCCTCACCCCCCCCAATGCTCTGTCAGAACAGTCGCCCCCTCCCCCAGCCCCTGAGGAACGCAATGGTGCCAACATCACACGTGACTCAGTATGTTAGATGATGCATTCCTGTCATCTGTCCTCTGTTCTGACAGAACATTCCAGAAGTGGCAGGCAGGATGTGGACAGAAACCGTTTCCCACTGAGAGGTGGGAGGGAATAATGGGCCCGAGAGTCCAAACTGCGCGGGCTTGAAGGAAAAGGTGAATTTGAGATGTTGCTGCACTCTCACCAGGGGAGTTTTCCAATTCCTGTCAGACAATTAAATTGCTCCAATCTTTGGTTCTCAACGTGTCTGCCTGCATGTTGTTAACTTCCAAGTGTCTGGATATTGGGAAGAAGAGGCTTCACACAGAGAGAAAGGGGCTTCCTTTTTTATTAATTAATTCATGGGGTGTAGGCGTGGCTGGCTGGGCCAACATTTACTGCCTATCCCCGAGTCACCCACACTGCTGTGGCTCTGGAGTCACATGTAGGCCAGACCGGGTAAGGACGGCAGATTTCCTTCCTAAACGACATTAATGAATCAGATGGGCTTTTCTGACAATCGACAATGGTTTCATGGTCACCATTGGAATTTTAATTCCAGATTTTTACTGGTTTTGAATTGAACAATCTGTTGTGGTGGGATTGGAAGCCAGAGCATTGCCCTGGATCTCTGACCAGTGACAATGCCACTATGCCACCACCTCCCCTTGGTGGGTTGAGACACTCCACCGTTCTATGGACCCCGGCTGATTATCTGCAGGAGGCAGCATTTGAGTTTGGAGATGGTGGAAGGAGGACATTGGGAGAGTTAGTTAGTGCTCAGTCTTACCTGGCAGTAGATGTGAGCTTGGGTCTGGCCAGACATTTGACTAAAGTCACTTCCTGAGATGGGGAGATTCCAGCTGACGAATCCTTTAAACAGAACGTCATCCTGGAGAGAGAGATCAGCGTGTGAATCATCACAGGAACAGCTTGAACTGTGACAACATGGGAACAGAACTCACATTGCTTCCTTTTATAATGCCTCATTATCTAATCACCACTCACATCCAAAAGCTGATTTTCTTTCCTCATCTTTTCACTTATGGATTTTCCATTATTCGGACCCCCCCCCAACTCCCCCCCTCCCCAAGAGAAGGATTATCAGGATTCTATAGATCCCCAGTGTGGGACATACTGGCCGGATGTCTCTGATGTTATTCGCCTCACCATCACTGCCAGCGATAATGGAGAATTTGGCACACAGCCAAAACTCCATTCACTGCAGCGGGACCGGAGAATCCCAGCCCCGGGCGAGGTTGGAGAATCCCAGCGCCGGGCGAGGTTGGAGAATCCTGGCCATTGATTCAGGACTGTTGACAGCACTCTGTCCACTCTGGCACAGGGAGTTACGCCAGCTTGGAATTCCTCACGTTCAGATAAACATTAAACCAAGAGCATTAACCAATCTTCCCAACAACTCACAATTCCTGCACCCAAGCTTTGCTTTAAGGTGCCACATGATCCTAATTCAGCACTGACCCACAACGGTGTCCAAACCTATTCGCCTTGAGGGTGAGAGTGTGGAGAGTAAGGGAAACACGTCTCAACATCCAGCTGGGACATTTTACAGACCCTCCGCTGGTGGGATTATCCAGTCCCGATGAAGTCAATGGAGTTTTGAAGGGCTGGCTGCATTTTCCGGCCCTGCCCTCGCTGCGACGGGGCTGTAAGATTCCACCTTGGATACGAGAGGACCTCCCTCCAGCCAGTGATGGTGATGAGCTGAATCTCAGGTGGTCTTGGCCACGCTCAGTGTCAGGTGAAAACCCGTCTCCATTCTGATGAATTAAAAGTGATTTTCCCCCAGAGGCTGCACCCAGCGAGATGGGGGTTAATCAGCTGCTCTGTGGAAGGAATGGTAAAGGAATGGCTGGAATAATTCAGGGACGATTATAGTTGATGCTGGCACAGTGGCACAGTGGTTAGCACTGCGGCACAGTGGTTAGCACTGCGGCACAGCGGTTAGCACTGCGGCACAGCGGTTAGCACTGCGGCACAGCGGTTAGCACTGCGGCACAGCGGTTAGCACTGCGGCACAGCGGTTAGCACTGCGGCACAGCGGTTAGCACTGCGGCACAGCGGTTAGCACTGCGGCACAGCGGTTAGCACTGCGGCACAGCGGTTAGCACTGCGGCACAGCGGTTAGCACTGCGGCACAGCGGTTAGCACTGCGGCACAGCGGTTAGCACTGCTGCCTCACAGCACCAGGGACCCAGGTTCAATTCCCAGCTTGGATCACTGTTTGTGTGGAGTTTGCACATTCTCCCCGTGTCTGCGTGGGTTTTCTCCGGGTGCTCCTGTTTCCTCCCACAGTCCAAAGATGTGCAAAGGGTTAGGTTGATTGGCCATGCTAAATTGCCCCCAGTGTCAGGGGGATTAGCAGGGTAAATATATGGGGGTTATGGGATAGGGCCTGGGTGCGACTGTGGTCGGTGCAGACTCGATGGGCCGAATAGCTATAGGGATTCTATGATTGGATGCCTTTAAAAAGAAACCTGATAATCACAGAAGAAACAGAAGAAACCTGTCACAGGGAAAATGTTAATGAGGAGGGGGTGTGAGGGTAAACTCTGGGATAGACCAGTTGGGCTGAATGTAATTCTATTTATGTCACACAAGATAAGACCAACAATAGTCACTACCCCCAGTGCCGAGAAGACAGTTAATGATGGAAACTGCACCCATTTATTCGACTGTTTGTATCTGAAGAGAATGAACTCACCTGTTCACTGAACCTCATGATGTGGAGATGCCGGCGTTGGACTGGGGTAAACACAGTAAGAAGTTTAACAACACCAGGTTAAAGTCCAACAGGTTTATTTGGTAGCAAAAGCCACACAAGCTTTCGAAGCTCTAAGCCCCTTCTTCAGGTGAGTGGGAATTCTGTTCACAAACAGAGTTTATAAAGACACAGACTCAATTTACAGAATAATGGTTGGAATGCGAATACTTACAACTAATCAAGTCTTTAAGAAACAAAACAATGGGAGTGGAGAGAGCATCAAGACAGGCTAAAAAGATGTGTATTGTCTCCAGACAAGACAGCCAGTTTCACTGGCGGCACAGCGGTTTCACTGGCTGTCTTGTCTGGAGACAATACACATCTTTTTAGCCTGTCTTGATGCTCTCTCCACTCCCATTGTTTTGTTTCTTAAAGACTTGATTAGTTGTAAGTATTCGCATTCCAACCATTATTCATGTAAATTGAGTCTGTGTCTTTATAAACTCTGTTTGTGAACAGAATTCCCACTCACCTGAAGAAGGGGCTCAGAGCCTCGAAAGCTTGTGTGGCTTTTGCTACCAAATAAACCTGTTGGACTTTAACCTGGTGTTGTTAAACTTCTCACTGAACCTCACACAGAGATGATTGTTCCTCACACATAATGAAAGAACAGCCAATCAGCTCAGAGAATGCTTTGTCCAAATTGCCCCTGCCTTACCTTTTTTGTGTCTCTCCACATTTCACCCGAATCCTTTCCACATGGATATCGAAGTCGGAAGTGATTGCGGGGGTCCAGAGTGGGAGCTTGTACCAGGTGATGGAACTCCTCATCCTTTTCCACAGTGAATTCCAGGTTAAGGAGGACTCCCATTTAAACTTAATCAGCAACAGATCTCCAACATCCACCTCAGTCACCACCAGGAATGAATGAGTCTTGTTGGGAGTAAATCTCTCTACACTAAATAAAGGAGACAGAGACCAGTTAGACGTGTAAGAGCTTCCGGTTTGAAGTGATTGGTCATGGGGGAGAGTATGGCTGATGTAAACTCTTGCTAGAATGATTGTTTGGTGATGACGTGGCACTGACACTTTGACATTAAGTGGCAGTAATAAAAATGGAAAAGGTTAGAAGCACTCAGCAGGTCTGGCAGTAAACATGGGGAGAGAAACAGAGTTAACGTTTCTGGCACCTTACACCAGACCTGGGAGCAACTAGAAATGTAATAGGTTTTGTGCAGGTGGAATGGGAGGGGGGAGACAGAAACAGCAAAGTCTGCTCAGGCGGAAGATGGGAAAACCTTAAAACAACAAAAAAGGAGTTGGTGGGAATAGTCAGAGAGGGAAGGAAAAAAAAGGTTAGCTTAATACCTGTCACAGGGAAAATGTTCCAAGCTATTATTAAAGATATTATAGCAGTGCACTTAAAAAACACAAAGTAATCAGGCAGAGTCAACATGGTTTTGTGAAAGGGAAATCATGTTTAACCAATTTAGTAGTGTTATTAAAAAAGTAACGTGTAGATAAAGGGGAATCAGTGAATGTACTGTACTTGGATTCCAGAAGGCATTTGATAAGGTTATTGTGGAAAACAACAGTTTATGGTGTAGGGGGTAACATTGGCACGGTTAACAGATTGGCTGGCTAACAGGAAACAAAGTTGGCGTAAATGGCTCATTTTCTGGTTGGTAGGATGTAACACATGGTGTGCCACAGGGAGCAGTGCTGGGGTCTCAACTCTTAATGATTTACACAAATGATTCACATGGAAGGACTGAAGACACGGTTGCTAAATTTGCTGCTGATACAAAGACGGGTAGGAAAGTAAATTGTGAAGAGAACATAAAGAGGCTACAAAAGGATTAGATACGTTAGATGAGCAGGCACAAATCTAGCAAACGGAGTATAATATGGGGAAGTGTGAGGTTGTCCATTTTGGCAGGAAGAATAAAAAAGTGGCATTTTATCTAACCGGTGAGAAATAACAGAGTTCTGAGATGCAGAGGGATCTGGGAGCCCGAGTGCATGAATCACCAAGTCTTATATGCTGGTACAACAAGTAATTAGCAAAGCTAATAGAATGTTATTGTTTATTGCGAGGGCAATTGAATACAAGAGTATGGAGATTATACCTCAGTTACACAGGACATTGGTGAGACCGCATCTGGAGTACTGTGTACAGTATCACCTCCTTATTTAAGGAAGGATGTAAATGCATTGGAAGCAGTTCAGAGAAGGTTTACTAGACTGATACCTGAAATGGGCGGTTGTCTACTGAGGAAAGGTTAACCAGGCTAGGCTTGTATCTGCTGGAGTTTAGAAGAGTAAGAGGTGACTTGACAGGGTGGGTGTGGAGAGAATGTTTTCTCTTGTGGGTGAATCTAGAACGAGGGGTCACTGTTTACAAATAAGGGGTCGCTCATTTAGGACAGAGAGGAGGAAAACCCTTTTCTCTCAGAGAATTGGAAGATTCTGGAATTCATTTCCTCGAAAGGTGGTTATAGAGTCATAGAGGTTTACAGCATGGAAACAGGACCTTCAGCCCAACTTGTCCATGCTTCCCAGTTTTTACCACTAAGCTAGTGCCAATTGCTCGCATTTGGCCCATATCCTTCTATACCCATCTTACCCATGTAACTGTCTCAATGCTTTTTAAAAGACAAAATTGTACCCACCTCTACTACTATCTCTGGCAGCTTGTTTCAAACATTCACACCCTCTGTGTGAAACTATTGCCCTTCTGAACACTTTTGTATCTCTCCCCTCTCGCCTTAAACCTATGCCCTCTAGTTTTAGACTCCCCTACTGTTGGGAAAAGATGCTGACTATCTACCTTGTCTATGCCCCTCATTATTTTATAGATCTCTATAAGGTCACCCCTCAGCCTCCTACGCTCCAGGGAAAAAAGTTCCAGTCTATTCAGCCTCTCCTTTTAACTGAAACAATCAAGTCCCGGTAGCATCCTAGTAAATCTTTTCTGCACTCTTCCAGTTTAATAATATCCTTTCTATAATAAGGCAACCAGAACTGTACACAGTATTCCAAGCGTAGCCTTACCAATGTTTTGTACAACTTCAACAAGACATCTCAACTCCTGTATTCAATGTTCTGACCAATTAAACCAAGCATGGTGAATGCCTTCTTCACAACTTTGTCCACCTGTGAATCCACTTTCAAAGAGCTATGAACCTGTACCCCGAGATCTGTACCCCGAGAGTTCTGTAATTCTCCCGAATGCCCTACCATTAACTGAGTAAGTCCTGCCCTGCTTCGATCTACCAAAATGCATCACCTCGAATTTATCTAAATTAAATTCCATTTGCTATTCATCGGTCCACCGGTCCAAATGATCAAGATCCCGTTGCAATCCTAGATAACCTTCTTCAATGTCCACTATGCTACCAATCTTGGTGTCATCTGAAAACTTACTAACCATACCCCATAAATTCTCATCCAAATCATTAATATAAATAACAAATAACAGTGGGCCCAGCACCGATCCCTGAGGCACACCGCTGGTCACAGGCCTCTCTTTGAAAAACAACCCTCTACAACCACTCTTCTGTCGTCAAGCACATTTCGTATCCAATTGGTTACCTCACCCTGGATCCCGTGAGATTTAATCTTATGCAACAACCTACCATGCGATACCTTGTCAAAGGCCTTGCTGAAGTCCATGTAGACAACATCAACTGCACTGCCCTCGTCTACCTCTTGGTTACCCCTTCAAAAACTCAATCAAATTTGTGAGACATGATTTTCCACTCACAAGGCCATGCTGACTGTTCCTAATCAGTCCTTGCATCTCTAAGTATCTATAGATCCTGTCTCTCAGAATACCTTCTAACAACTTACCCACTACAGATGTGAGGTTCACTGGCCTGTAGCTCCCAGGCTTTTCCCTGCAGCCCTTCTTAAACAAAGGCACAACATTTGACACCCTTCAATCTTCAGGCATCTCACCTGTGTCTGTCGATGATTCAAATATCTTTGCCAGGGGATCCACAATTTCCTCCATAGCCTCCCACAATGTCCTGGGATACATTTCAGCAGGTCCCAGGGATTTATCTACGTTGATGCACTTTAAGACTTCCAGCACCTCCTTCTCTGTAATATGTACACTCCTCAAAACATCACTATTTATTTCCCCAAGTTCCCTCACATCCATGCCTTTCTCAACAGTAAATACTGATGAGAAATATTCATTTAGGATCTCACTCATCTCTGGTGGATCCACACATAGATGACCTTGTTGATCCTTAAGAGACCCTACTCTCTCCCTTGTTACTCTTTTGCCCTTTATGTATTTGTAGAAGCTCTTTGGATTCTCCTTTGCCTTATCTGCCAAAGCAATCTCATGTCCCCTTTTTGCCCTCCTGATTTCTCTCTTAACTCTACTCCTACACCCCCTATACTCTTCAAGAGATTCACTTGATCCCAGCTGCCTGTATGTCATATGCCTCCTTCTTTTTGACCAGGGCCTCAATATGTCATCCAGGGTTCCTTACTTCTACCAGCCTTGCCCTTCACTCTAAGAGGAATGTGCTTACCCTGAACCCTGGTTAACACAATTTTAAAAGCCTCCCACTTACCAGATGTCCCTTTGCCTTCCCACAGACTCCGCCAATCAACTTTTGAAAGTTCCTGTCTGATACCATCAAAATTGACCTTGTCCTAATTTAAAATTTTAACTTTTGGGACAGACCTATCATTCTCCAGAGCTACCTTAAAATTGATGGAATTATGGTCACTGGTCCCAAAGTGATCCCTCACTAACACTTCTGTCACCTGCCCTTCCTTATTTCCCAAGAGGAGATCAAGTTTTGCCCCCTCTCTAGTCGGGCCATCCACATACTGAATGAGAAATTCCTCCTGAATACACTCAACAAATTTCTCTCCATCCAACCCCCTAATACTATGGCTGTCCCAGTCAATGTTGGGAAAGTTAAAATCTCCGACTATTACCACCCTATTTTTCTTGGAGCTATCTGTAATCTCCTTACATATTTGCTCCTCAAATTCCTGCTGACTATTTGGGGGCCTGTGGTACAATCCTATCAAAATGATCTCCCCCTTATTTCTCAGTTCTACCCATATAGACTTAGTGGTCGAACCCTCAATATATCCTCTCCCTATACTGCCGTGATGTTCTCCTTAATCAAAAATGTAACTCCCCCTCCTCCCTTATCTCCTGTTCTGTCTTTCCTATAGCATCTGTACCCTGGAACATTGAGCTGCCAATCCTGCCCTTCCCTTAACCATGCTTCAGTAATAGCTATAATATCCCAGTCCCACGTACCTATCCATGCCGAGAGTTCATCTGCCTTGCCCATCAGGCCTCTTGCATTGAGATAAATGCACTTTAATCTAGACTTCCCTCGCTCTCTGCCCTGCTTCCTCAGACCATCTGTCCTGTCATGTTTTGTACACTCTCCCTGTGTTTTATTTCTTTTAGCCTTACTGGACCTATTCATTGAGTTCTCCACAGTCTCTGTACTCTATTTTGTGGCCCTTTCTGATGTTTGTCTTTGGTTTCTCTGCCTTCCACTTTTCCCCTTTGTTTCTGTCATCACTTTACTTCCGTCTGACTTCCTGCATCGGTTCCTATCCCCTGCCATATTAGTTTAAACCTCCCCAACAGCACTATCAAACACTTCCCCGAGGACATTGGTTCCAATCCTGCCCAGGTGCAGACTATCTGATTTGTACTGGTCCCACCTCCCCCAGAACCGGTTCCAATGTCCCAGGAATTTGAATCCTTCCCTCTTGCACCATCTCACAAGCCACATATTCATCTTAGCGATCCTGACATTCCTACTCTGACTAACACGTGGCACTGGCAGCAATCCTGAGATCACTACCTTTAAGGTCCTACTTTTTAGTTTAACTCCTAACTCCCTAAATTCAGCTTTTGGACCTCATCCCATTTTGTTACCTATATTGTTGGTGCCTATATGCACCACGACAGCTGGCTGTTCACCCTCCCCCTCCAGAATGTCCTGCAGCTGCTCCGTGACATCCTTGACCCTTGCACCAGGGAGGCAATGTACCATCCTGGAGTCTCAGTTGCGTCCGCAGAAATGCCTGTCTATTCCCCTTACAATTGAATCCCCTATCACTATAACTCTGCCACTCTTTTTCCTGCCCTCCTGTGCAGCAAAGCCAGCTACGGTGCCATGAACCTGGCTGCTGCCACCTTCCCCTGGTGAGCCATCTCCCCCAACAGTATCCAAAATGGTATGGGCGGGGGGGGGGGGGGGGGGGGCAGGTGGGGCGGGGGGTGGGGTGCAGGGGGGTGCAGGGGGGGGGGTGGGGGGGCAGGGGGGGCAGGGCGGGGGGTGGGGGGGTGGGGGGGTGAGGGGGCAGGGGGGGCGGGGGGGGCAGGGGGGTTGGGGGGGCAGGGGGGGTGGGCGGTGGGGGGTGGGCGGGGGGGTGGGGGGGTGTGGGGGTGGGCGGGGGGGTTGGGCGTAGGGGGGGCGGGGGGGTGGGCGTGGGGGGGGGCGGGGGGGCAGGGGCGGGCGGGGGAGGCAGGGGGGGCGGGGGGGGCCAGGGGAGTGGATGGGGGCGGTGGGCGGGGGCGGGGGGGGTGGGGGTGAACTAAAGTTGTGGGAAATGTGGCTGATTGGCTCTGCCGACCACAGAGTGGGGGAGACTTGGTCAAAGCAAAAATGCTGATGTGCAAAGTAGCATCTTCAGGACAGATGTGATGGAGAAATTGGGAGAATGGAATGCAGTCCGTACATTGTGCAAGGAGTGAGGACGTGGAATCGAGGTAGTTGTGGGAATTGTAGTGAATTTTAGTAAACTGTCCAACCCCAGAAATAGAGAGAGAGGAATTGCGACAGGCAGCATGGGCATGTGAAGGTGAGAGACAGGGTCGAATATGGAAGCCAAGTTGATGAAGTTTTCCAATGTAGGGTGAGAGGTATAAGCAGTACCAATACAGTCATCAGAAAAAGAGATGAGGAGAGGATCCCAATAGGACTAGAACAAGAAATGGTCCACATACCCACAGAAATATAGGCATAGCTAGGATCTATTGAGCTATCCATCCCAATGCCTTTTGTGCTTGGGGCGGCACAGTAGCACAGTGGTTAGCACTGCTGCTTCACAGCTCCAGGGTCCCGGGTTCGATTCCCGGCTCGGGTCACTGTCTGTGTGGAGTTTGCACATTCTCCTCGTGTCTGCGTGGGTTTCCTCCGGGTGCTCTGGTTTCCTCCCTCAGTCCAAAGATGTGCAGGTTAGGTTGATTGGCCATGCTAAAATTGTTCCTTAGTGTCCTGAGAGGCGTAGGTTAGAGGGATTAGTGGGTAAAATATGTAGGGATATGGGGGTAGGGCCTGGGTGGGATTGTGGTCGGTGCAGACTCGATGGGCTGAATGGCCTCTTTCTGTACTGTAGGGTTTCTATGGTTTGGAGAAAGGAAGAGTTAAGAGAGTTGTTCGATTAGTGAACAATTTCAGCCAAGCAGGAGAGGGGAAGGATCGGCAGGTCTCGGCCTCTGTTCAAGGCAGCAGAGGTGAGCCTTCAGACAGTCCTGATGGGGGGTGAAGGTGTACTATAGAATCCCTACAGTGCAGAAAGAGGCCATCTGGCTCATCGAGTCTGTATCAACTCTCTGAGAGAGCATCTTACCCAGGCCCTCCCTTCCACCCCATCCCCGTAACCCCACACATTTCCCACGGCCAATCCACCTAACCTGCGCATCTTTGCAGTGTGGGAGGAAACCAGAGCACCCGGAGGAAACCCATGCAGACACGGGGATAAAGTGCAAACTCCCCACAGTGACCTAAGACTGGGAATTGAACCCAGGTCCCTGATGCTGTGAAGCGGCAGTGCTAACCACTGTGCCACCGTGCCACCCACTATGTGGAGAGGCTGTTCGAGGGTAAATCCACATCTGGCATGTGGGAATCTTTTAAGGAGCAGTTGATAGGACTGCAGGACAGGCATGTGCCTGTAAAGAGGAAGGAGAGGAAAGGTAGGATTCGAGAGCCATGGATAACCAGAGAAATTGTGGGTCTAATCAAAAAGAAAAAAGAGGCATACATGAGGTCCAGGCAGCTAAAAACAGATGAAGCACTGGAGGAGGAACACAGAGAAAGTAGAAAAGAACTCAAACAGGGAGTTAGAAGGGCAAAAAGGGGTCACAAAATGTCCTTGGCAGACAGGATTAAGGAGAATCCCAAGGCATTTTATACATAAGTTAGGAACAAGAGGGTTGTCAGAGAAAGGGTCAGACCTCTCAAGAACAAAGGAGGGGAATTATGCTTAAAACCCAAGGAAGTAGGTGAGATCCTAAATGAATACTTTGCATCAGTATTCACAAAGGAGAGGGACACGACGATTGGTAGTGTCTCAGAGGGATGTGTAGACCCATTAGAACAAATCGCAATTACAAGGGAGGAAGTGTTAGGTGTTTTAGGAAGCATTAAGGTAGACAAATCCCCAGGGCCAGATGGCATCTGTCCTAGATTACTGAGAGAGACAAGAGATGAAATTGCTGGGCCTCTAACAGAAATCTTTGTTTCTTCATTGGACACAGGTGAGGTCCCAGAGGATTAGAGGATAGCAAATGTGGTCCCGTTATTTAAGAAGGGTAGCAAGGATAACCCGGGTAATTATAGGCCAATGAGCTTGACGTCCGTGATAGGGAAATTGTTGGAGAAGATTCTTAGAGATAGGATCTATACACATTTAGAACTGAATAGTCTCATTAGTGATAGACAACATGGTTTTGTACGAGGGAGGTCATGCCTCACAAATTTGGTTGAGTTTTTTGAGGAGGTGACAAAAATGATTGACGAGGGAAGGGCCGTGGATGTCGTCTACATGGATTTTAGTAAAGCATTTGACAAGGTCCCTCATGGCAGGCTGGTGCAAAAGGTTAAATCTCATAGGATCAAAGGTGAACTAGCTAGATGGGTACAGAACTAGCTTGGCCATAGAAGACAGAGGGTAACAGTGGAGGGGTCTTTTTCTGATTAGAGGTCTGTGACTAGTGGTGTTCCGCAGGGCTCTGTACTGGGACCTCTGCTGTTTGTGATATATATAAATGATTTGGAGGAAGATGTAGCTGGTGTGATCAGTAAGTTTGCGGACGACACAAAGATTGCTGGAGTTGCGGATAGTGATGAACATTGTCAGAGAATACAGCAGGATATAGATTGGCTGGAACATTGGGCGGAGAAATGGCAGATGGAATTTAATCCGGATAAATGCGAAGTGATGCATTTTGGTAGATCTAATGCAGGGGGGAGCTATACAATAAATGGCAGAACCATCAAGAGTACAGACACACAGAGTGATCTGGGTGTGCAAGTCCACAGATCCTTAAAGGTGGCAACACAGGTGGAAAAGGTGGTGAAGAAGGCATATGGCATGCTTACCTTTATTGGACGGGGCATAGAGTATAAAAGTTGGCATATGATGTTGCAGTTATATAGAACGTTGGTTAGGCCACATCTGGAATACTGCATCCAGTTCTGGTCGCCGCACTACCAGAAGGATGTGGAGGCTTTGGAGAGAGTACAGAGAAGGTTTACCAGGACGTTGCCTGGTATGGAGGGTATTAGCTATGAGGTGAGATTGAGTAAACTAGGGTTGTTCTCCCTGGAAAGACAGAGGTTGAGGGGCGACCTAATAGAAGTTTATAAAATTATGAAGGGCATAGATAGGGTGAACAGTTGGAAGCTTTTTCCCAGGTCAGAAATGACAAACACAAGGGGTCACAAGTTCAAGGTATGGGGGGCAAGGTTCAATACGGGTATGCAGGGGACGTATTTTACACAGAGGGTGGTGGGGGCCTGGAATGCACTCCCAAGCAAGGTGGTTGAGGCAGACACACTAGGAATTTTTAAGACTTATCTAGATAGCCACATGAACAAACTGGGAATAGAGGGATACAAACTGATGGTCTAGTTAGGAATACATGATCGGTGCGGGCTTGGAGGGCCGAAGGGCCTGTTCCTGTGCTGTATTGTTCTTTGTTCTTTATGTAGGGAGGTGTTTATAGTGAAGAGGAGGCAGTTAAAGCTGGGAAACCAGGAAGTGTTAAAATGATGTCGGGTGTCAGCAGAATCCTGGATGGAGTGAGAAGAGATTGGCGACAGAGGGAAAGAATAGTCAAGATAGGAAGAAGTTTGTTCGGCAGGTCAGGGACAGGCTGAGGGGTCTTTCAGGACTCCCCTGTTGTGGCTGTTGGGAAGGAGATAGGGCGGGCTGTTAAGATGGGAATTTGTAGAGGGAAGACCTCCAGAGGTGAGGGGAGTGACAGTCCTGGAAACAACGGCTTGTTGTTCAGCAGTGGGGGGTCATTGTCCAGAGGGAGTTGGGAAGAGGGTCAGAGTGTTGGCTCTCGGCCTCTGAGAGGTGTAGGTCAGCACCATCGTCAACAGCTTTGATAACAATGTCTGGATTTAGAGCTGAGAGTATGGCAAATTCAGAGAGAGAGAGACAGGATGCGTGAGGGGAGCAGAGACATTGAAATGGCCAAAGCCATGCCGACAGTTCCCCGCGAAAAGCAAAGAGGCCAGAGGGAGGGGTCCAGGTGGAGGGGGAATTCTGGAGGGAGGTGAAAGGGTTTATCGGCTGGGGGCAAACTCCTGGTCAGAAAGTGAGAATGGAGAGTGAGGGGATGGAAGTGGTGTATAGGGAAGGTCATTCAGCAGCAGAAAGGTAAAAGTCCGAGGGTATCACAGCGAGAGGTGGGGTGAGAAGAAGGGAAGGGATCAGAGAGAAGTGATGGGGAAGAAAGATCTGGAAGGGTGCCGGCACCCCCGGGTTGTTGGAGCTTGCACAGGCTAAAGACAGAGAATGGAACATTCCCGAGGGCTGTGTCCCCCTCTTCCCTTTATATTAATGATCAGGATATAGACAGCAGTGAGGTCCCCGACAACACAAAGTCACTGCGCTCTCCTTCCTGCACCTGCTCGGAACATTCCTCTCACATTTTGTCTCCTATTCTTGCCAGTTAGTGGGTGGCCTGGAGAGTAACCCAGGCAACGTGATGCTAAAAGACAGTTTCTAATCTCTAATCAAATAGACCCAGTCCACCAGAGCACCAGGGCATCTCTGTCCTGAATCAACACTGCTATCACCTCCTTTCCTTCCTTCCATTCCTTAACTTTCCGCAATATCCAGGAATATTTGGTATCTAGTATTTATTTCCGTTACTCTGCTGTCTGTCTGTCTCTCAGTCACTCTGCTGTCTGTCTGCCTCTCAGTCACTCTGCTGTCTGTCTGTCTCTCAGTCACTCTGCTGTCTGTCTGCCTCTCAGTCACTCTGCTGTCTGTCTGTCTCTCAGTCACTCTGCTGTCTGTCTGTCTCTCAGTCACTCTGCTGTCTGTCTGTCTCTCAGTCACTCTGCTGTCTGTCTGTCTGCCTCTCAGTCACTCTGCTGTCTGTCTGTCTCTCAGTCACTCTGCTGTCTGTCTGCCTCTCAGTCACTCTGCTGTCTGTCTGTCTCTCAGTCACTCTGCTGTCTGTCTGTCTCTCAGTCACTCTGCTGTCTGTCTGCCTCTCAGTCACTCTGCTGTCTGTCTGTCTCTCAGTCACTCTGCTGTCTGTCTGCCTCTCAGTCACTCTGCTGTCTGTCTGCCTCTCAGTCACTCTGCTGTCTGTCTGTCTCTCAGTCACTCTGCTGTCTGTCTGTCTGTCTCTCAGTCACTCTGCTGTCTGTCTGCCTCTCAGTCACTCTGCTGTCTGTCTGCCTCTCAGTCACTCTGCTGTCTGTCTGTCTCTCAGTCACTCTGCTGTCTGTCTGTCTGTCTCTCAGTCACTCTGCTGTCTGTCTGCCTCTCAGTCACTCTGCTGTCTGTCTGTCTCTCAGTCACTCTGCTGTCTGTCTGTCTCTCAGTCACTCTGCTGTCTGTCTGCCTCTCAGTCACTCTGCTGTCTGTCTGCCTCTCAGTCACTCTGCTGTCTGTCTGTCTTTCAGTCACTCTGCTGTCTGTCTGTCTGTCTCTCAGTCACTCTGCTGTCTGTCTGCCTCTCAGTCACTCTGCTGTCTGTCTGTCTCTCAGTCACTCTGCTGTCTGTCTGTCTCTCAGTCACTCTGCTGTCTGTCTGTCTGTCTCTCAGTCACTCTGCTGTCTGTCTGTCTGTCTCTCAGTCACTCTGCTGTCTGTCTGTCTCTCAGTCACTCTGCTGTCTGTCTGTCTCTCAGTCACTCTGCTGTCTGTCTGTCTCTCAGTCACTCTGCTGTCTGTCTGTCTGCCTCTCAGTCACTCTGCTGTCTGTCTGTCTCTCAGTCACTCTGCTGTCTGTCTGTCTCTCAGTCACTCTGCTGTCTGTCTGTCTCTCAGTCACTCTGCTGTCTGTCTGTCTCTCAGTCACTCTGCTGTCTGTCTGTCTCTCAGTCACTCTGCTGTCTGTCTGTCTCTCAGTCACTCTGCTGTCTGTCTGTCTCTCAGTCACTCTGCTGTCTGTCTGTCTGCCTCTCAGTCACTCTGCTGTCTGTCTGACTCTCAGTCACTCTGCTGTCTGTCTGTCTCTCAGTCACTCTGCTGTCTGTCTGTCTCTCAGTCACTCTGCTGTCTGTCTGTCTCTCAGTCACTCTGCTGTCTGTCTGTCTCTCAGTCACTCTGCTGTCTGTCTGTCTCTCAGTCACTCTGCTGTCTGTCTGTCTCTCAGTCACTCTGCTGTCTGTCTGTCTGCCTCTCAGTCACTCTGCTGTCTGTCTGTCTCTCAGTCACTCTGCTGTCTGTCTGTCTGTCTCTCAGTCACTCTGCTGTCTGTCTGTCTCTCAGTCACTCTGCTGTCTGTCTGTCTCTCAGTCACTCTGCTGTCTGTCTGTCTGTCTCTCAGTCACTCTGCTGTCTGTCTGCCTCTCAGTCACTCTGCTGTCTGTCTGCCTCTCAGTCACTCTGCTGTCTGTCTGTCTCTCAGTCACTCTGCTGTCTGTCTGCCTCTCAGTCACTCTGCTGTCTGTCTGCCTCTCAGTCACTCTGCTGTCTGTCTGTCTCTCAGTCACTCTGCTGTCTGTCTGTCTCTCAGTCACTCTGCTGTCTGTCTGTCTCTCAGTCACTCTGCTGTCTGTCTGTCTCTCAGTCACTCTGCTGTCTGTCTGTCTGTCTCTCAGTCACTCTGCTGTCTGTCTGCCTCTCAGTCACTCTGCTGTCTGTCTGCCTCTCAGTCACTCTGCTGTCTGTCTGTCTCTCAGTCACTCTGCTGTCTGTCTGCCTCTCAGTCACTCTGCTGTCTGTCTGCCTCTCAGTCACTCTGCTGTCTGTCTGTCTCTCAGTCACTCTGCTGTCTGTCTGTCTCTCAGTCACTCTGCTGTCTGTCTGTCTCTCAGTCACTCTGCTGTCTGTCTGTCTGTCTCTCAGTCACTCTGCTGTCTGTCTGTCTGTCTCTCAGTCACTCTGCTGTCTGTCTGCCTCTCAGTCACTCTGCTGTCTGTCTGCCTCTCAGTCACTCTGCTGTCTGTCTGTCTCTCAGTCACTCTGCTGTCTGTCTGTCTCTCAGTCACTCTGCTGTCTGTCTGCCTCTCAGTCATAGAACATAGAACATAGAACATAGAAAGCCACAGCACAAACAGGCCCTTCGGCCCACAAGTTGCGCCGATCACATCCCCACCTCTAGGCCTATCTATAGCCCTCAATCCCATTAAATCCCATGTACTCATCCAGAAGTCTCTTAAAAGACCCTATCGAGTTCGCCTCCACCACCACCGACGTCAGCCGATTCCACTCACCCACCACCCTCTGAGTGAAAAACTTACCCCTGACATCTCCTCTGTACCTACCCCCCAGCACCTTAAACCTGTGTCCTCTCGTAGCAACCATTTCAGCCCTTGGAAATAGCCTCTGAGAGTCTACCCTATCCAGACCTCTCAACATCTTGTAAACCTCTATCAGGTCACCTCTCATCCTTCGTCTCTCCAGGGAGAAGAGACCAAGCTCCCTCAACCTATCCTCATAAGGCATGCCCCCCAATCCAGGCAACATCCTTGTAAATCTCCTCTGCACCCTTTCAATGGCTTCAACATCTTTCCTGTAATGAGGTGACCAGAACTGCGCGCAGTACTCCAAGTGGGGTCAGTTTGGGAAATGTGGACATTCAGAATTTGTTCCAGTTTAGATGAAAATGAAGCTAACTGATTGTTCTAACATCCCAGTGATTGACCAATCGGATGTATGAAAGAAATCCTGATGCGATGACCCTGCTCTGTGTGTGACTCCATTCCCACATCTCTCCTCACTGCCTTGTACGATAACAAGTCACGCTGCCTGACAATGGCCACTGCCTTGTACGATACCAAGTCACATTCTAGATCGGATTCCCATTGCTAATCCGCAGCAAGTATTGCTGGAATTCCGATTCTATCCTTCCCGCCATAGAGAAGCGGTTTCTCCCGGTGGGAGTAGATTAATTATTAAATACTCACTAAAAGATCGAGCTCGGAGCTCGGGAGACTCTGTGAAGGCAGCGAGAGGTGAGAATGTGGAACTCGCTCCCGCTGGGTGAGGTGAATGGTATCAATGATAGGTTTGGAGAGGAATTGGGACAAAGGGGAGGGGGAGTAGACGGATACACTGAAGTAAAGAGGCACAGTGAAATGTTTGGGATATTTCTGTGCCGTGAGCTTGAGGCACAAAGTAAACAGAGACTGCGGACAGTGGCTGTCATTGGCGGTGAAGGAAGCAACGGCAAATGGAGTGAGGAGGGCGATCATTGTTAATGTTCGGGAGGTGGGACGGAATTGGGGTTAGGAGTTAAAGAGAGGCACAGTGACTGGAGGGGGGAGTGATTGGAGGGGGGAGGGCGACGGGAGGGGGGGAGGGCGACGGGAGGGGGGGAGGGCGACGTGAGGGCGACGGGAGGGCGACGGGAGGGGGGAGGGCGACTGGAGGGGGGAGGGCGACTGGAGGGGGGAGGGCGACGGGAGGGGGGGAAGGGCAATTGGGGGGAAGGGCGACTGGAGGGGGAGGGCGACTGGAGGGGGGAGGGCGACTGGAGGGGGGAGGGCGACTGGAGGGGGGAGAGCGACTGGAGGGGGGAGGGCGACTGGAGGGGGGAGGGCGACTGGAGGGAGGGTGATTGGAGGGAGGGTGATTGGAGGGAGGGTGATTGGAGGGAGGGTGATTGGAGGGAGGGCGATTGGAGGGAGGGTGATTGGAGGAGGGCGATTGGACGGAGGGCGATTGGATGAGGGCGATTGGACGAGGGCGATTGGAGGGAGGGGCGATTGGAGGGAGGGCGATTGGAGGGAGGGCGATTGGAGGGAGGGCGATTGGAGGGAGGGCGATTGGGGGGAGGGCGATTGGGGGGAGGGCGATTGGGGGGAGGGCGATTGGGGGGAGGGCGATTGGGGGGAGGGCGATTGGGGGGAGGGCGATTGGGGGGAGGGCGATTGGGGGAAGGGCGATTGGAGGAGGGCGATTGGAGGAGGGCGATTGGAGGAGGGCGATTGGAGGGAGGGCGATTGGAGGGAGGGCGATTGGAGGAGGGCGATTGGAGGAGGGCGATTGGAGGAGGGCGATTGGAGAAGGGCGATTGGAGGAGGGCGATTGGAGGAGGGCGATTGGAGGAGGGCGATTGGAGGAGGGCGATTGGAGGAGGGCGATTGGAGGAGGGCGATTGGAGGAGGGCGATTGGAGGAGGGCGATTGGAGGAGGGCGATTGGAGGGAGGGCGATTGGAGGGAGGGCGATTGGAGGGAGGGCGATTGGAGGGAGGGCGATTGGAGGAGGGCGATTGGAGGAGGGCGATTGGAGGGAGGGCGATTGGAGGAGGGCGATTGGAGGGAGGGTGATTGGAGGAGGGCGATTGGAGGAGGGCAGTGTGGAAAGGTTTGGGTTAACTGATGGTGATGCTTGTCAGGTAGAGAGAATTTCAGGTGCTGTGTGTCGGGGTGAAGTTATACTTACATTTCAATGGGAAGATCTTTCACGTCATTCTTAGTCCCATGAAGAGACACAGAGAGGGTGGGATCGATGTCAAAATGATTGACTTTGTTGGAAAAGTGAATCTTCAGCTGGTAATGATAAACTGGTAAGAAAAGGAAGAGGCAGATTAATGGTTAGTGAGGGTGCGGACACAGTGTCTCAGTCTGTGCTGTGGGACAGTGAGGGTGCGGACACAGTGTCTCAGTCTGTGCTGTGGGACAGTGAGGGTGTGGACACAGTGTCTCAGTCTGTGCTGTGGGACAGTGAGGGTGTGGACACAGTGTCTCAGTCTGTGCTGTGGGACAGTGAGGGTGTGGACACAGTGTCTCAGTCTGTGCTGTGGGACAGTGAGGGTGCGGACACAGTGTCTCAGTCTGTGCTGTGGGGCAGTGAGGGTGCGGACACAGTGTCTCAGTCTGTGCTGTGGGGCAGTGAGGGTGGACACAGTGTCTCAGTCTGTGCTGTGGGGCAGTGAGGGCGGACACAGTGTCTCAGTCTGTGCTGTGGGACAGTGAGGGTGGACACAGTGTCTCAGTCTGTGCTGTGGGACAGTGAGGGTGGACACAGTGTCTCAGTCTGTGCTGTGGGGCAGTGAGGGTGGACACAGTGTCTCAGTCTGTGCTGTGGGACAGTGAGGGTGGACACAGTGTCTCAGTCTGTGCTGTGGGACAGTGAGGGTGGACACAGTGTCTCAGTCTGTGCTGTGGGGCAGTGAGGGTGGACACAGTGTCTCAGTCTGTGCTGTGGGACAGTGAGGGTGGACACAGTGTCTCAGTCTGTGCTGTGGGGCAGTGAGGGTGGACACAGTGTCTCAGTCTGTGCTGTGGGACAGTGAGGGTGGACACAGTGTCTCAGTCTGTGCTGTGGGGCAGTGAGGGTGGACACAGTGTCTCAGTCTGTGCTGTGGGACAGTGAGAGTGGACACAGTGTCTCAGTCTGTGCTGTGGGGCAGTGAGGGTGGACACAGTGTCTCAGTCTGTGCTGCGGGACAGTGAGAGTGGACACAGTGTCTCACTCTGTGCTGTGGGAAGTGAGGGTGGACACAGTGTCTCAGTCTGTGCTGTGGGACAGTGAGAGTGGACACAGTGTCTCAGTCTGTGCTGTGGGACAGTGAGGGTGGACACAGTGTCTCAGTCTGTGCTGTGGGACAGTGAGGGTGGACACAGTGTCTCAGTCTGTGCTGCGGGGCAGTGAGGGTGGACACAGTGTCTCAGTCTGTGCTGTGGGACAGTGAGAGTGGACACAGTGTCTCAGTCTGTGCTGTGGGACAGTGAGGGTGGACACAGTGTCTCAGTCTGTGCTGTGGGACAGTGAGGGTGGACACAGTGTCTCAGTCTGTGCTGTGGGGCAGTGAGGGTGCGGACACAGTGTCTCAGTCTGTGCTGTGGGACAGTGAGAGTGGACACAGTGTCTCAGTCTGTGCTGTGGGACAGTGAGCGTGGACACAGTGTCTCAGTCTGTGCTGTGGGGCAGTGAGAGTGGACACAGTGTCTCAGTCTGTGCCGTGGGACAGTGAGGGTGGACACAGTGTCTCAGTCTGTGCTGTGGGACAGTGAGGGTGCGGACACAGTGTCTCAGTCTGTGCTGTGGGGCAGTGAGGGTGCGGACACAGTGTCTCAGTCTGTGCTGTGGGGCAGTGAGGGTGCGGACACAGTGTCTCAGTCTGTGCTGTGGGACAGTGAGAGTGGACACAGTGTCTCAGTCTGTGCTGTGGGACAGCGAGGGTGGACACAGTGTCTCAGTCTGTGCTGTGGGACAGTGAGAGTGGACACAGTGTCTCAGTCTGTGCTGTGGGACAGTGAGAGTGGACACAGTGACTCAGTCTGTGCTGTGGGGCAGTGAGAGTGGACACAGTGTCTCAGTCTGTGCTGTGGGACAGTGAGGGTGGACACAGTGTCTCAGTCTGTGCTGTGGGGCAGTGAGGGTGGACACAGTGTCTCAGTCTGTGCTGTGGGACAGTGAGAGTGGACACAGTGTCTCAGTCTGTGCTGTGGGACAGTGAGGGTGGACACAGTGTCTCAGTCTGTGCTGTGGGGCAGTGAGGGTGGACACAGTGTCTCAGTCTGTGCTGTGGGACAGTGAGAGTGGACACAGTGTCTCAGTCTGTGCTGTGGGACAGTGAGGGTGGACACAGTGTCTCAGTCTGTGCTGTGGGGCAGTGAGGGTGCGGACACAGTGTCTCAGTCTGTGCTGTGGGACAGTGAGGGTGGACACAGTGTCTCAGTCTGTGCTGTGGGGCAGTGAGGGTGGACACAGTGTCTCAGTCTGTGCTGTGGGACAGTGAGGGTGGACACAGTGTCTCAGTCTGTGCTGTGGGGCATTGAGGGTGCGGACACAGTGTCTCAGTCTGTGCTGTGGGGCAGTGAGGGTGCGGACACAGTGTCTCAGTCTGTGCTGTGGGACAGTGAGAGTGGACACAGTGTCTCAGTCTGTGCTGTGGGACAGTGAGGGTGGACACTGTCTCAGTCTGTGCTGTGGGGCAGTGAGAGTGGACACAGTGTCTCAGTCTGTGCTGTGGGACAGTGAGGGTGGACACAGTGTCTCAATCTGTGCTGTGGGGCAGTGAGAGTGGACACAGTGTCTCAGTCTGTGCTGTGGGGCAGTGAGGGTGCGGACACCGTGTCTCAGTCTGTGCTGTGGGACAGTGAGAGTGGACACAGTGTCTCAGTCTGTGCTGTGGGGCAGTGAGGATGGACACAGTGTCTCAATCTGTGCTGTGGGGCAGTGAGAGTGGACACAGTGTCTCAGTCTGTGCTGTGGGGCAGTGAGGGTGGACACAGTGTCTCAGTCTGTGCTGTGGGACAGTGAGGGTGGACACAGTGTCTCAGTCTGTGCTGTGGGGCAGTGAGGGTGCGGACACAGTGTCTCAGTCTGTGCTGTGGGGCAGTGAGAGTGGACACAGTGTCTCAGTCTGTGCTGTGGGACAGTGAGGGTGCGGACACAGTGTCTCAGTCTGTGCTGTGGGACAGTGAGAGTGGACACAGTGTCTCAGTCTGTGCTGTGGGGCAGTGAGAGTGGACACAGTGTCTCAGTCTGTGCTGTGGGGCAGTGAGAGTGGACACAGTGTCTCAGTCTGTGCTGTGAGACAGTGAGAGTGGACACAGTGTCTCAGTCTGTGCTGTGGGACAGTGAGGGTGCGGACACAGTGTCTCAGTCTGTGCTGTGGGACACTCTGTTTTACGCTTTCCTCACGTTCACAGCCAATGCTGTCGCTCTGTTCAAGGACAGGGAATTGTTGGGAGGAAGCGCAGGCTGACAGACCAGGATGTCAGAAGGTGATAAGAAAAACCAGCAGCTGGAGGCCATTCTGCCCATCAATGCCTGTTCTGTCATTCAAGAAGAACATGGCTCTAATTTTAGCTGTCACCTCACTTTCCCGCTTTCTCCCCACTGCCCTCGACTCCCCTGTCCAGCTCGGCCTTGAATCTATTCAGGTTCTCAGTCCCCACTGCTCTCTGTGGAAGAGAATTCCACACCTCAACTGAGAGAAGAAATTCATCCTCATCTCTGTCTTAAATGCCTTTATTTTTAAACGGTGTTTCCTAATTCTATATTCCCACACGGGGAAAGATCTTTTTAGCATCTACCCTGTTAAAGCTCTCTCAGAGTCCTTTCTGTTTCAGGCAGTAGTAGAGGCGGGTACAATTTTGTCTTTTAAAAAGCATTTAGACAGTTACATGGGTAAGAGGGGTATAGAGAGATACGGGCCAAACCATAGAAATCATAGAAATCATAGAAACCCTACAGTCCAGAAAGAGGCCATTCGGCCCATCAAGTCTGCACCGACCACAATCCCAGCCAGGCCCTATCCCTATATCCCCACATATTTACTCGCTAATCCCTCTAACCTATGCACCCCGGGACAATAAGGGGCAATTTAGAATGGCCAATTAACCTAACCCGCACATCTTTGGACTGTGGGAGGAAACCGGAGCACCCGGAGGAAACCCACGCAGACACAGGAAGAATGTGCAAACTCCACACAGACAGTGATCCAAGCCGGGAATCGAACCCTGGAGCTGTGAAGCAGCAGTGCTAACCACTGTGCCGCCCTAACCACTGTGCCACCGTGCCGCCCTAACCACTGTGCCACCGTGCCGCCCTAACCACTGTGCCACCGTGCCGCCCTAACCACTGTGCTACCGTGCCGCCAAACATGGGCAATTGGGACCAGCTTAGTGGTTAAAAACTGGGCGGCATGGACAAGTTGGGCCGAAGGGCCTGTTTCCATGTTGTAAACCGCCATGACTCTATAAGAACACTGCTTATTCTTCTAAACTCAAATGAGTACAGGCCCCACCTGTTCAACCTTTCCTCATAAAACAACCCCTTCATCCCAGGAATCAACAGAGTCTGGGTTGCTGCTATTTGTACATATGTCTGTCTTTAGACAAAGGTGACCAAATCTGTACACAGAGCTAAATGGTCTCTACAACACCCTGTACAGCGGTGGCAAGACCTCCCTACTTTAATACTCCATCCTCCTTTGCAATTAAGATCAATGTTCTTTCTGGAGGCCGAACAATCTGGGCACCGGTGGGAGTGTTAGTCCTCACAGACAGGAGAGTTTCAATGGATCCTACAACCCAGGACTTGACCCTCCCCTATCTTTGACTCAGAGGGCAGAAGGCCTACCACAAAAGGCTTGTTCCATAGCCAATCATGTCCTCAGTCACCAGCCGTCGACATGAGGGAGAATCCAATGGGGACGAGGCCACTCCTAAGATGATTCACAATTTCTATTTGCCCATCTAATACCCAGCAAAGCAGGGAGACAGCCCAAGTTAAAGGCGCTATATAAATACTGGAGATTTTCTCCAGTGAATTTGTAATCAATGCGATTACAACCATTGCAGAACATGCTCCGAATGTGACACCCCGTTTCCCCCCCCCCCCACAACTCACCCCCACAACTCACTCAGCTTTCACCCCCTGCCCCCCCCCCCCCCCCCCCCCCCGGAACTGACCCCATCGTTCATTTAACAAAGAACAAAGAACAATACAGCACAGGAACAGGCCCTTCGGCCCTCCAAGCCCGCGCCGCTCCCTGGTCCAAACTAGACCAAACTTTACTGGAAACTTCCATGAAGCATTGACTATGAGTGTCAGCAGAGGAAAGATCAAAGCACAGTGGGGAAAGCTGGCAAGGACCAATGATTACAAGCCGCTGATTACAAACCAGTGATTACAAACCAGTGATTGCAAGCCGGTGATTGCAAGCCGGTGCCAATGCATCACCGTCAGCCTGATGGCCATCTCTGCGAGGAATTCATGTCCTTAAATATTTTATTGTAACGGAATTTGGATCAGATTTGTACAGATTCAGTGAGTGATTTTAATGACAGCAGCAGCACAATAAGGGATTCATTTACAGTTTGTTTTGTTGATTCTGTAATGTTTTAACTCCTGCGTTGCTGACCCAATCTCATTCTGATAAAGGAACTTCTTCAGAGGCTTTTTATGAACAGACTTCACAGTGCTGGTCCCAGCTATAGAATCAAGCCATTCGGCCCATCCTGCCTCTGCTGGCTCTTTGAAAGAACGATCCAACACTTCCCCACACTCCCACACGACTCTTCCTTTCAAATATTTATCCAATTCTCCTTTGCCAGTTGTTCTTAGATTGGCCTTTCAGACAGAACATTCCAGATCAGAACAACTCGCTGCATAAAGATTCTCCTGAGTCTTTGATCAGTAAATCTCTGTCCTCTGCTTTATAACCTTCCTGCCACAGGGAATAGCTTCTCCAGTTACCCATCAAAACTCAGCCAAGTGTTAAACTGATCTTTCTCTACACCTTAGCTGTGACTGTAACACTACATTCTGCACTCTCTCCTTTCCTTCTCTATGAACGGTATGCTTTGTCTGTATAGCGCACAAGAAACAATACTTTTCACTGTATACTAATACATGTGACAATAATAAATCAAATCCTATTATGATACTGGACACTGATTAAACCTCCCTTCAATCCCCTCTGCTCAGAGGAGGTGAGCGATACCCCAGGGGCTGTCGGAAACAGAACACATGTGATTTTAACCCCAGAATCCGGGTGTGTGGGCAGTTGAAATGCTCCCAGGTCTTGGCCGCCTTCTGCCACTCCCAACCCACTCTGATGAACAGACACTGAGGCTACCTGCCTGAAGCAGGAAGATCCTCCTTTATACACAGACTGGGCCCAGGACTGATCTGAACTCTGTCCTGTCTGATGGGAAAGCTGCAGGGAGGTGGCAGCAACTGGAAGTGGCCCAAGCAAATCGTGCTGTTCACTATTCTCACGAGGTTAGGAGCTGCGGAAAGTGAGGCTGTGGCTGCAAAAGGGAAGCTTAGGCCCCCCTCTGCCCTGCGCACCCCCCAACACTCATCCCACCCTCCCCATACCCCCCCAACACACCCCCCCCAACACTCACCCCACCCTCCCCTCACCCCCCCAACACACCCCACCCTCCCCTCACCCCCCCTCCCCTCACCCCCCCCTCCCCTCACCCCCCCTCCCCCCCCCTCCCCTCACCCCCCCCAACACTCACCCCCCCCAACACTCACCCCCCCAACACTCACCCCACCCTCCCCTCACCCCCCCAACACTCACCCCACCAACCCTCACCCCCCCAACACTCACCCCACCTCCCCTCACCCCCCCCAACACTCATCCCACCTCCCCTCTGCCCTGCAAACCCCCCCAACACTCACCCCGTCCCCCCCTGCTCTGCACACCCCTCCGAACACTCACCCCACCTCCCCTCTGCCCTGAAAACCCCCCAACACTCACCCCACCCCCCAACACTCACCCCACCCCCCTCTGCCCTGCACACCCCCAACACTCACCCCTCCCCCCCACTCTGCACACCCCCCGACACACACCCCACTCTCCCCACCCACCCAACACTCACCCCACCCCCTCACCCTCCCCTCTGCCCTGCACACCCTACCCCACACCCTACCCCCCAACACTCACCCCTCCCCCCACGCTCTGCACACCCCCCCCAACACACACCCCACCCTCCCCTCTGCCCTGCACACCCCCCCACCCCCCAACACTCACCCCACCTCCCCTCTGCCCTGCACACCCCCCCAACACTCACCCCACCCCCCCATCCCCCAACACTCACCCCACCCCCCTCTGCCCTGCACACCCCCAACACTCACCCCTCCCCCCCACTCTGCACACCCCCCCGAACACACACCCCACTCTCCCCACCCACCCAACACTCACCCCACCCCCTCACCCTCCCCTCTGCCCTGCACACCCTACCACTCACCCTACCCCCACCACCCTCCCCACACCACCCCCCTCACCCTCCACTCTGCCCTGCACACCCTACCCCCCACCACTCACCCTACCCCCACTACCCTCCCCACACCACCCCCCTCGCCCTCCCCTCTGCCCTGCACACACACCTCCCCACCACCCATCCCCCCCCACCCACTCACTCCATTCCCTCTACCCATCCCACCTTCCCCGACTCCTCCTTCCACCTGCAAGACTCTCTCAATACCCAACTCCCTGACCTACCTTATCCTGCCCTAACTTTCTCTTCCCACTCACCAGCCTATGGAAACTTCTAGCATATTTCAGTCAGGCAGCTGACCCAAGGACGAGATCAGCCCAGACTCCCCACGTCACCCAGAAAGGCCTCAGCCATGGCCTACCTCGGAAGGGCATGTTTGCCCGAGTCTTCAGGTACATCCTGGTGCACCGCTTGCTGTTGATCCATTTGACATTGTAGCCCAGGGTGTTACAGCGATGCTTGCGACAGTTCAGACACATCCCTTTCTCGAAGGATCGGTGGTTGCTGCACCGATAAGCCTTGCATGGCTGGTCCTCGTACAACAGGGAATCAATGAATAAGCGGATCGAACGTTCATGTTCACACTTCACAGCTTCTGAAAAGGCTTCGGAAAGAGAAGAAGGTGTTGAATAAATGGTGCTTACACCATAAGACCATAAGACCATAAGACATAGGAGCGGAAGTAAGGCCATTCGGCCCATCGAGTCCACTCCACCATTCAATCATGGTTGATTTCAACTCCATTTACCCGCTCTCTCTCCCCATAGCCCTTAATTCCTCGAGAAATCAAGAATTGATCAATTTCTGTCTTGAAGACGCTCAACGTCTCGGCCTCCACAGCCCTCTGTGGCAATGAATTCCACAGACCTACCACTCTCTGGCTGAAGAAATTTCTCCTCATCTCTGTTCTAAAGTGACTCCCTTTTATTCTAAGGCTGTGCCCCCGCGTCCTAGTCTCCCCTGCTAATGGAAACAACTTCCCTACGTCCATCCTATCTAAGCCGTTCATTATCTTGTAAGTCTCTATCAGATCTCCCCTCAACCTCCTAAACTCCAATGAATATAATCCCACGATCCTCAGACGTTCATCGTATGTCAGGCCTACCATTCCTGGGATCATCCGTGTGAATCTCCGCTGGACCCGCTCCAGTGCCAGTATGTCCTTCCTGAGGTGTGGGGCCCAAAATTGCTCACAGTACTCCAAATGGGGCCTAACCAGTGCTTTATAAAGCCTCAGAAGTACATCCCTGCTTTTGTATTCCAAGCCTCTTGAGATAAATGACAACATTACATTTGCTTTCTTAATTACGGACTCAACCTGCAAGTTTACCTTTAGAGAATCCTGGACTAGGACTCCCAAGTCCCTTTGCACTTTAGCATTATGAATTTTGTCACCGTTTAGAAAATAGTCCATGCCTCTATTCTTTTTTCCAAAGTGTACGACCTCGCACTTGCCCACGTTGAATTTCATCAGATTACAGATCCCAGGCTGTGACAGGAACCCACTCAGATTCTGTATCAGTCTCGACTTGAAATTATCAAGAGAACCTGCTTCATTAACACATCAGCGCCTACCACCCCCTGTCTGTTAGTGTGATCTCACAACTCTGAAACTCCCTTGCAACCTGGATGGGGTGGGTACTAGGTAAATGGACATTCTCTCTCTCTCTCACCATCACAATACAGAATCCCATTTATCCAACCTCCTGAATGATGGTGAGCCCACAAATGTCCAGTAACCACCATGAACATAGAACATAGAACAGTACAGCACAGAACAGGCCCTTCGGCCCACGATGTTGTGCCGAGCTTTATCTGAAACCAAGATCAAGCTATCCCACTCCCTATCATCCTGGTGTGCTCCATGTGCCTATCCAATAACTGCTTAAATGTTCCTAAAGTGTCTGACTCCACTATCACTGCAGGCAGTCCATTCCACACCCCAACCACTCTCTGAGTAAAGAACCTACCTCTGATAATCTTCCTATATCTCCCACCACGAACCCTATAATTATGCCCCCTTGTAATAGCTCCATCCACCCGAGGAAATAGTCTTTGAACGTTCACTCTATCTATCCCCTTCATCATTTTATAAACCTCTATTAAGTCTCCCCTCAGCCTCCTCCGCTCCAGAGAGAACAGCCCTAGCTCCCTCAACCTTTCCTCATAAGACCTACCCTCCAAACCAGGCAGCATCCTGGTAAATCTCCTCTGCATTCTTTCCAGCGCTTCCACATCCTTCCTATAGTGAGGTGACCAGAACTGCACACAATATTCCAAATGTGGTCTCACCAAGGTCCTGTACAGTTGCAGCATAACCCCACGGCTCTTAAACTCCAACCCCCTGTTAATGAATGCCAACACACTATAGGCCTTCTTCACAGCTCTGTCCACTTGAAGGCTCAGTCTCTCTTCTCCAAAAATGGCCTCAAATCTTCATCATTGGATAACATACCCGAGCAGAGAGGCGGATTCTAGTTTTCAAATGGAGTTTTTTTAGTCTATTACAGATACAGCAAAGTAGCTGTTTGTACCCAATGTCCCCACATTACCCAATATCTGGTTACATCACAGCGAAGCCCAGAGGGGAACAGTAAGACTTTCTTATGATCTTTGTGATTGTGTCTTGCACATCTGTTACACCAGATGTGGGGGGACCGTGGGTTTTACAGCTGGAAGTGTGGGAAAGTGTTTCCCTGTGAGTCCTCAATATGGACACCAAATCTCATGGCACCAGGCTACACATAGACAAGGAAAACTCCTTTGACAAAGGGTCACCTGGACTCGAAACATCAGCTCTTTTCTCTCCTTACAGATGCTGCCAGACCTCCTGAGATTTTCCAAGATTTTCTCTTTTGGTTTCAGATTCCAGCATCTGCAGCGATTTGCTTTTATCCAAGGAAACCTCCTGCTGGTTACCACCTCCCCTCAGCTGATAAGCCAGTACTTCTCCATGTTGAACACCACTTGGAGGAAGCACTGAGAGTGGTAAGGGCACAGAACGTACTCTGGGTGGGACTTCAATATCCATCACCAGGAGTGGCTCAGTAGCAACACCCACAGACCGAGCTGGCCGGGTTCTAAAGGGCATCGCTGCTAGACCCTGGGACTACAGCAGGTGGTGCAGGAACCAATAAGAGAGAAAAACATACTTGACCTCATCCTCACCAATGTTTAATTTATTCACATCAGGGTCGCTGGCTGACCAGCATTCATTGCCCATAATAATTGCCCTTGAGAAGGTGGTGGTGAGCTGCCTTCTTGAACTGCTGCAGTACCTGAGGTGTAGGCATGCCCACTGTGCAGTTAGGGAGGGAGTTCTACCATTTTAACCCAGCGACAGTGAAGGAACGGAAAATATTTCCAAGTCAGGATGATGTGTAGTTTGGAAGGGAACGTGCAGGTGGTTGTTACTCACAACATAGAAACATAGAAAAATTACAGCACAAAACAGGCCCTTCGGCCCCACAAGTTGTGCCGAACATATCCCTACCTTTTAGGCCTACCTATAACCCTCCATCCTATTAAGTCCCATGTACTCATCCAGGAGTCTCTTAAAAGACTCTATTGAGTTTGCCTCCACCACCACTGACGGCAGCCGATTCCACTCACCCACCACCCTCTGTGTGAAAAACTTCCCCTAACATCTGCCCTGTACCTACCCCCCAGCACCTTAAACCTGTGTCCTCTCGTAGCAGACATTTCCACCCTGGGAAAAAACCTCTGAGAGTTCACCCGATCTATGCCTCTCAACATCTGATATACCTCTATTAGGTCTCCACTCATCCTACGTCTCTCCAAGGAGAAAAGACCGAGCTCCCTCAGCCTATCCTCATAAGGCATGCCACTTAATCCAGGCAACATCCTTGTAAATCTCCTCTGCACCCTTTCAATCTTTTCCGCATCCTTCCTGTAATGAGGCGACCAGAACTGAGCACAGTACTCAAGTGGCTGTAGTGGAAGAATCACTCCAGATTGGTCTTTTAGCTTCCAGCCAGTTTATTGTAAGACACTTCCTCTGTGTGTCTTTTAAGGAAAACCAAATAAACTAACTCAAATTAACTCAGGGACAAAGTAAAAGGGGCAGCTCCCCAAAAGGAGAGGGAACAGCCCGAACAGAACAGAAGTACAAAGGAAAATTAAAACATCAAATCATAATGTGATTATCGGGGTCTATAATGCACCCCAGCCCCTGCAGTGCCCAACGGGCGCGGAGGGCGGACACTTCCTTGGTGCTAATAACCTACAAGAAGCTCTTCCCCAAAGTGTTCCAGCTGCCTCTATTGATAGGACAATCAATGTCAGATGTTTAACTACACCCTGATTAATAAGGATTAATACTACATTTACAGAGATGTTCCCATGTGTCTGCTGACCTTGTCCTTCTAGATAGCAGAGGTTGTGGGTTTGGAAGATGCTGTCGAAGAAGCCTTGGTGAGTTCCTGCAGAGCTCCAAGGACAGCTTCTCCAGTCTCTCTACACAACCCAGTGCAATCTCTGGACCCTCTCCAAAGTCTTGACATACTTTATCCATCATCCAGGGTTGGATCTAAACCCAGGCTCCAGAATGGAAACTAATCAGTCAATGTCCCACCCAGTTTCCAACGCTTACCAAAGATGCCAAATGTGGCAATGTTGTTCACCGCCTTCTGCAAGTCACAGCCGGGCTGGAAGCTGCCTCCATTCGGATAGATGTCGACATGTCCAATCGGCTGCCGGATCCCAATGCTAATTCCCAGAGATTCCCTGGTGAAGGTGTGGAGAACATCAACAAAAGTGGCATCATCGGGAGACAGACGGCCGTGAGCGTGGGTTCCCTCAAACACGGGCCCAGCTGGATCCAGCCCTAAAAGGATTTGAAAATTGGAGCCAGATTTTAATAAAATACTTTTTACCCCAAAATGTTAAAATTATTTTCACTGTCTTTGTGATGTCCCAACTATGTTCAGGGTTCTGGGTTTTACACAGGGAGAAAGACTTTGTTGCATATGTAGATTCACACTAACACACAACAGGTTTTATTGAGAGATGCCCTCTGCACTGCACAGAATACAAACTGAAATTAAAACAGCAGCCTCTGCAACACCCTAATGACATCGCCATCAAATCATGTGATCATCTCTTAAAGCAATCTGCAACACTTTTAAATATATAACCGTCTCTACGGCCTTCCTGCAGCGCAATGTTACCCCAGGGTTAACAGAGACATTTGACAGTAGGTCTAGCCTCTGAAAGGGGGATTGGTTCACAGAGCAGTTTCATTGGGCAGGGGTGGAGGGGTGTCTGCCTCCACCTTGTGCCATCCAGATAATCACATTGCTCAAACACAATCCACTTGGAAACTGTGAAGGAAACAACGAGCCAATCAGAGATATTTTCACTGCACTACCTGTAATCCGGCCAATTCTATTGGCTGTGTGACTCCCTGCAAAGCCAGCCACATGAGCTCCGAGGCTGTATCCAATCAGGTGCATCTTGTTCAGGGGATTATTTTCTTCTTGCTATGAGAACCATAAAACAGATGCGATTGGTTTAAAAGGAAATCATGTGACTAAATAATTAATGCCTCTGGTCGCAACCGATGTTTGAGCCCCTCACCTCCAGCCAATCAATGAGCTTGGCGATGTCTTGACCAACCAGCAAGGTATTCTTGGCTGCTATTGGGTAATGCTGGTGGGCCCGTTCCAGCCAATCCACAACGAGGACATTAGAATCAGGCTCCCTCTGGTACAGAGCGATGACCAACTTCTCAATCCAGCCCTCAAACATTCCACTCACCTGAAAATGTACAAACAAAGCACTCAGTCCCACCCTCAACAAGTTCCTGAACAGCTTCTGTAAAAGGAGGGACACTTTCAGGTGGGTTTCTCTGCCAGGCAGGCTTTCTGCAGCTTGCCGGGCAAGGCCAGCACCTTCCTCACCCCTTCCAACCCCCCAAACCCCCCCCCCCCACCTTGTCCACCCCACCCCCACCTCCCCCTCTCCTTCACTCCACCCTCCCCACCCCACCCACTTCCCCATCCTCCTCTTCACCCCACTCTCCCCACATCCCACCCCCTCCCCACCACCTTCCCACCTACCCCTTTCCCACCTCTCCTACACACCACCCCCACAACCCCTAACCCCTCCCCACCTTCCCCCACCCACCTTCCCACCTCCTCGCCCAACTCCCACCCCCCTACCCCCCTAACCCCTCCCACCTCCCCACCCTTGCCCACCTCCCTCGCGATCTCAGTTATGATGGCCACGCTGTGCTGGCTCTAATCAGTTGCAAATACTCACGCTCCAGCCATGGATGATGAGGAATGTCTTGGAAGTGGTGTTGAAGCGACATTGGCTCAGTGTTTCCACTTGCCCAGGGAGTATAAAACACACATCCTCATCCGGCTTTGACAAGCGGCGCAGTGAGAACCTGGTTTCAATGGAGTTCAGACCTTCAATATCGTTGCTGTGTTGTTTAAGGACACTATCTGGGAAAGAGGTGGAGGAATAGTTTAGCTAAATGTTCACTGAGAGTTGGAATCTCTGGAAGCATCTGGTCAGACGTGAAAAGCGAAATGAAGAGGGACACGATGTTCTTGTTGGAAACGCCTCAGGGCACAAGGATTCCAGACTGAGCTTCTATTGCTGAACCCAATATTAAGCACAATTCCATCGCCCGACACTTCATTCTGCAAACATTAGAAAAGCAACTACTTTTCCCAGCTAGCCTCATTCAATGTATTCCTTACGGAATCAGTGTTGCCTGAACTCCAGGAATCCCTCACTCTACAGCCAATTCATCACTTTCAGTTTAGGAAGAAAGTCACCCAGAGGATTACTGAACAGCTCATATCACAGAAAGTCACACCTGCCATATACCGCACCTTCACAACCTCCATATACCACACCTTCACAACCTCCATATACCGCACCTTCACAACCTCCATATATCGCACCTTCACAACCTCCATATACCGCACCTTCACAACCTCCATATACCACACCTAGAGAATCCCCATATACAGCACCTTCACAACCTCCATATACCGCACCTTCACAACCTCCATATATCGCACCTTCACAACCTCCATATACCGCACCTTCACAACCTCCATATACCACACCTTCACAACCTCCATATACCACACCTTCACAACCTCCATATATCGCACCTTCACAACCTCCATATACCGCACCTTCACAAGCTCCATATACCACACCTACACAACCTCCATATTCCGCACCTACACAACTTCCATATACTGCACCTTCACAGCCTCCATATACCTTACCTTCACAACCTCCATATACCGCACCTTCACAACCTCCATATATCACACCTTCACAACCTCCATATACCACACCTTCACAACCTCCATATACCACACCTTCACAACCTCCATATACCACACCTTCACAACCTCCATATACCACACCTTCACAACCTCCATATTCCACACCTTCACAACCTCCATATACCACACCTTCACAACCTCCATATACCACACCTTCACAACCTCCATATACCACACCTTCACAACCTCCATATACCGCACCTTCACAACCTCCATATTCCACACCTTCACAACCTCCATATACCACACCTTCACAACCTCCATATACCGCACCTAGAGAATCCCCATATACAGCACCTTCACAACCGCACCGTGACAACCTCCATACACCGCACCTTCACAACTGCCATATACTGCACCTTCACAACCTCCATATTCCACACCTAGAGAATCCCCATATACCGCACCTTCAGAATCCCCATATATACCACCTTCAGAACCTACATATACCACACCTTCACAACTTACATATACCACACCTTCACAGCCGCCATATACCGCTCCTTCACAACCTCCATATTCCACAGCTAGAGAATCCCCATATACCGCACCTTCACAACCGCCATATACCACACCTTCACAACCTCCATATTCCACACCTAGAGAATCCCCATATACCGCACCTTCAGAATCCCCATATATACCACCTTCAGAACCTACATATACCGCACCTTCACAACTTACATATACCACACCTTCAAAGCACTGCCAGAGCATCCACATACCGCATCTTGAGATTGTCCATATCACCACATCATCAGAATGCAACCATAACCTGCAAATACCACACCTTCAGAACCTCCATATACCAGACGTTCAGAATGTACATTTTCTGCACGATCAGAACACACTCCGGTGCCAGTAAGATGGCGAGAGGTGGGAAACCGGGCGTGAACTTAACCTTTCGGTTCTCTGCCGATCTTACCGGCTTGCCCTGCCCATTGGCCAGCGAACGGTAAGATCACCCCCATTGTTACAAGAGTACGTTGTGTTCATCATGGGCTGGCAAAGATGAAAATGCTCACATGAAGTTGTGTTTGGTCGCTTGGAATAGATGCTAACATCGAGAATCTGGTCAAGCAATGTGATCAATTCAAATGCAGCAAAAACTGTCGTCTGTGGACCTTTTGGAGTGGCCAGGTCGACCATGGGTGCAGCTACACATCGATTTTGTGGGTCCATTCATGGGCAACATGTTCCCACTCATATCAGATATGCACTCCAAATGGTTGAACATACACAAAATGAAGCCCACAACTTTGTCAGCAACTGTCGAGAAATTGGGACAGACATTTACCCCACATGGGTTGCCACAGGTGCGAGATACAATAATGGGACTGCTTTCACTAGTGAACGAAAACCAGTCGCATTCAACATATTTGAACTGCACTCTACCACCCTGCTTCAACTGGACTGACTGAGAGAGCCGTCCAAACATTCAAAGCCACCATGAAGAAACAGTCATCAACCTCTCTACAAACCATCGTTAACTTCCTGTTGCTGAGGAACTGGAGCTCAGGGAAGACCAGGAGCAATAGGCAGCTCCAAGAGACTGTCTGCTCCGAGACCCCGTCTGCACTGAGACGCTGTCTGCACTGAGACGCTGTCTGCACCGCGACCCCGTCTGCACTGAGACGCTGTCTGCACTGAGACGCTGTCTGCACCGCGACCCCGTCTGCACTGAGACTGCTGTCTGCACCGCGACCCTGTCTGCACTGAGACTGCTGTCTGCACCGCGACCCCGTCTGCACTGAGACGCTGTCTGCACCGCGACCCCGTCTGCACTGAGACGCTGTCTGCACTGCGACCCCGTCTGCACTGAGACGCTGTCTGCACCGGGACGCTGAATGCACCGAGACGCTGTCTGCACCGCGACCCCGTCTGCACTGAGACGCTGTCTGCACCGCGACCCCGTCTGCACTGAGACTGCTGTCTGCACTGAGACGCTGTCTGCACCGGGACGCTGAATGCACCGCGACCCCGTCTGCACTGAGACGCTGTCTGCACCGCGACCCCGTCTGCACTGAGACGCTGTCTGCACCGCGACCCCGTCTGCACTGAGACGCTGTCTGCACCGCGACCCCGTCTGCACCGCGACCCCATCTGCACTGAGACGCTGTCTGCACCGCGACCCCGTCTGCACTGAGACGCTGTCTGCACCGCGACCCCGTCTGCACTGAGACGCTGTCTGCACCGGGACGCTGAATGCACCGCGACCCCGTCTGCACTGAAACGCTGTCTGCACTGAGACGCTGTCTGCACCGCGACCCCGTCTGCACTGAGACTGCTGTCTGCACCGCGACCCCGTCTGCACTGAGACTGCTGTCTGCACCGCGACCCCGTCTGCACTGAGACACTGTCTGCACTGAGACGCTGTCTGCACCGCGACCCCGTCTGCACTGAGACTGCTGTCTGCACCGCGACCCCGTCTGCACCGAGACGCTGTCTGCACCGCGACCCCGTCTGCACTGAGACGCTGTCTGCACCGCGACCCCGTCTGCACTGAGACTGCTGTCTGCACCGCGACCCCGTCTGCACTGAGACGCTGTCTGCACCGCGACCCCATCTGCACCGAGACGCTGTCTGCACCGCGACCCCGTCTGCACTGAGACGCTGTCTGCACTGAGACTGCTGTCTGCACTGAGACGCTGTCTGCTCTGTGACGTTCAGGTAAGGAGAGGCCTGTATTTGTTGTGTGCTCAGTACAGCTCGATAGCTGGGATAATGCAGGTGGTAAGATGCTGGTGTACAGCCTGGCCATACCAGTGGGACACAGTCTCAGGTAAAGTAATTAAGCAGCTGGGAAGTGAGCAGTTGTTGAGGCAAAGCTTGATCAGAGGGAGGTCATGCCGAACAAATTTGATTGAATTATTTGAGGAGGTGACCAGGTGTGTCGATGAGGGTAGTGCAGTTGATGTCGTTTATATGGATTTCAGCAGAGGCTTTGACAAGGTCCCACATGGGAGACTTGTAAAGAAGGTAAAAGTACATGGGATACAGGATAATTTAATAAAGTGGATTCAAAATTGGCTCAGTTGTAGGAGACAGAGGGTGATGACAGAAGGCTGCTTTAGTGACTGGAAGCCAGTGTCCAGTGGTGTACCACAGGGATCCGTGCTGGGCCCCCGATTATTCATCATTTATATAAATGACATAGATGACTATGTGGGGGTAGGATAAGTAGGTTTGCGGATGACACAAAGATTGGCCGGGTGGTTAACAGTGAGGCTGAGTGTCTGGGCTACAAGAAGACACAGACGGAATGGTCAAATGGGCAGATAAGTGGCAGATGGAATTTAACCCTGAAAAGTGTGAGATAGGAAGAGTAATTTGACAAGAAAGTGCTCAATGAATGGTAGGACACTGGGAAGTTCCGAAGAACAAAGGGACCTTGACGAGTTTGTCCACAGATCTCTGAAAGCGGAAGGGCATGTTAGCAGGGTGGTGAAAAAGGCATATGGGACACTTGCCTTTATCAATTGAGGCATAGATTGCAAAAGCAGGGAAGTCATGTTGGAGTTGTATAGAACTTTGGTGAGGCCACAGCTGGAGCACTGTGTGCAGTTCTGGTCACCACATTATAGGGAGGATGTGATTGCACTGGAGGGAGTGCAGAAGATATTTACCAGGGTGCTGCCTGGGATGGAACATTTAAGTTATGAAGAGAGGTTGGATAGGCTTGGGTTGTTTCCGTTGGAGCAGAGAAGACTGAGGGGCGACGTGATCGAGGTGTACAAGATTATGAGGGGCATGGACAGGGTCGATAGGGAGCAGCTGTTCTCCTTAGTTGAAGGGTCAGTCACGAGGGGACACAGGTTCAAGGTGAGGAACAGGAGATTTGGGGGGATGTGAGGAAAAACTCTTTTACCCAGAGGGTGGCGAGGGTCTGGAATGCACTGCCTGGGAGGGTGGTGGAGGCGGGTCATCTCACATCCTTTAAAAAGTATCTGGATGAGCACTTGGCACGTCATAACATTCAGGGCTATGGGCCAAGTGATGGTAAACGGGATTAGGTGGGTGCTCAGGTGTTTCTCATGTGTTGGTGTAGACTTGATGGGCCGAAGGGCCCCTTCTGCACCGTTTGATTCTGATTCAGTGATTAGCAAACATACCATTGGGATGCATGATGGCGCAGTCTGAGTGGACAGGGTAGCAAGCTGAAACTTCCTGACATTAGTCAGAGCACTCAGATGTTAGGTGGGTTCTGCTTGTGTTGTAATGAAGCATCATGGTCAGATCCACAGGTCTCGTTATGGAGTTAGCCCCATTTCTGAATTGGAAAGAATGATCTCCAAACTCTCCTGTGCCCAGTTGGTGCTGCACTGCCCTGAGCTTCTGAACAGGGAGGGCAGGTTCTCTGACAGGTCTGTCAATGTACCCAGTATCTCATCCTGCTTTCTCTTCAGGCTTTCTCTGAATCCCCATCAAAATCTTCATCCGATTCCTCTGCAGTAGAACTCGTGAAACCTCATTTTATGTCAGACTTCTACCTGTGTGACCCTTCCCCCAGTCCCAGCTGCAGCCCCCCGTCCCTCCCCCCCACCCTCCCCCCCCCACCCCACCCCCCCCACCCTCCCCCCCCCCCCCCCACCCCCCCCACCCCCCCCCCCCCCCACCCCCCCCCCCCCCCCCCCCCCCCCCCACCCTCCCCCCCCCACCCCACCCCCCCCACCCCCCCCCCCCCACCCCCCCCCCCCCACCCCCCACCCCCCCCCACCCACCCCACCCCCCACCCCCCCCCACTCACCCCCCCCACCCCCCCACTCACCCCCCCACCCCCCCCACACTCCCCCCCCCCACCCACCCCCCCCACCCACCCCCCCACCCCCCCCACCCCCCCACCCCCCACCCCCCACCCACCCCCACCCCCCACCCACCCACCCCACCCCCCCCCCCCCACCCACCCCCCACACCCCCCCCCACCCCCCCCCACCCCCCCCCACCCCACCCCACCCCCCCCACCCCACCCCCCCCCCACCCACCCCACCCCCCCCACTCCCCCCACCCCACCCCCCCACTCCCCCCACCCACCCCCCCACCCCCCCCACCCACCCCCCCCACCTCCCCACCCCACCCCCCCCCAACCCCAACCCCCACCCACCCCCCCCCCCCCACCCCACCCCCCCCCACCCACCCCCCCCCCCCCCACCCCACCCCCCCCCAACCCCAACCCCCACCCACCCCCCCCCCCCCACCCCACCCCCCCCCACCCACCCCCCCCCCCCACCCCACCCCCCCCCCCCACCCCACCCCCCCCCCCCCCCCACCCCACCCCCCCCCTCCCCACCCCCCCTCCCCACCCCACCCCCCCCCCTCCCCACCCCCCCTCCCCCTCCCCACCCCCCCCCCCTCCCCACCCCCCCCCCCACCCCCCCCCCCCCGATTCTAGGAGAAAGGCACAGGGTCGGGTTGCAGAGCGGGGGCGGGGAAGAGGGGTGAGTGAGAGGCACAGGAGGCCGTCAGTGGGTCGCATAATCAGCGCTGGGGGTGAAGAAATGGAGCAATGATTGCCCTCTACTGGGTGGATGTTGCTGTGTGTGGTCATACCTCCCAATGACTGATCAGAGAGAGGGCTGTGAGCCGGCGAGTGCGGTGATGTGCTTATCTCAGTGTGTGTGTGTGTGTGTGTGTGTGTGTCTCTGTGTGTGTGTCTGTGTGTGTGCGTGGGGCGGGGGCTATGAATGCTGGGGATGCATCAGGCTCGTTAGAAGATGTCTGAGAGGCAGGTGGTTCATTTGTAAAGGTTCCTGGTTTTTGAAGAGGCGTTTCACTCCATCACCTCACATGGTCATTAACCTCCTTCCTGAGCTGTATGCAGGTGCTCTGAACGCTGCTACTCCAGTTGGCAGTGCCATCAGCTCCCGCTTTATCACTGCCTGTCTGGAGTGTCTCTGTGAACAGAGATCCCCTCTCCTCCTGGACATTAGCTCCTGCCAGAGAAACTTCTGTCTGCATTGTTACACCAGATTTACCCTTCTCCCAGTTCTGTGCATCTCCCCACTTCTCTCTCCCCTTTAACGGTGCAGCAGCCTCTCTCTCACACACACAGGGCCTTGCTGAGGCAGTCAGCATCACAGCAGCTACATGGCCTATAGACTGCTATCATTACAATGATACACACACACTAGGGAGGAGTGGCCAACAGTGCATCGTGGAACCTGTGCCTGTTTGAGCCGTTTTGAATTTTCACCCTAGCTCTTCAATCCAGTGGCTGGGACCTCATGCTGCCTTTGCAGTTTCCAGTGCCTTCAGCCATTTCTTGATATCATGTGGAGTGAATCGAATTGGCTGGAGACTGACATCTGAGATACTGGTGACCTCTGGAGGCCGAGATGGATCATCCACTCGGCACTTCTGGCTGGAGTTATTGCGAATGCTTCAGCCTTATCTTTTGCACTGATGTGCTGGGCTCCTCCATCATTGAGGATGGGGATATTTGTGGAGCCTCCTCCTCCAGTGAGTTGTTTAATTGTCCACTATCATTGACAACTGGATGTAGCAGGACTGCAGAGCTTAGATCTGATCTGTTGGTTGTGGGATCGCTTAGCTCTGTCTATCAGTTGCTGCTTATGCTGTTTGGCACGCACGTAGTCCTGTGTTGTGGCTTCACCAGGTTGGCACTACATCTTTAGGTATGCCTGGTGCTGCTCCTGACATGCCCTCCTGCACTCTCCATTGAACCAGGGTTGGTGGTAATGGGAGAGTGGGGGGATACACTGGGCCATGAGGTCACAGATTGTGGTCGAGTACAATTCTGCTGCTGGTGATGGCCCACAGCGCCTCATGGATGCCGCGTCAGGAGTTGCTAGATGGGTTCGAAGTCTATTACACTTAGCACAGCGCTTGCACACAACACGATGGAGGGTATTCTCAATGTGAGGTCACGGCTGTCCAGTAACACTCGCTGTTCAAGTCTTGTTCCTTCAGCCTTCAGAGAAAGGTTAATGATTAGATGAATTGTCTCATTTAATTTAACACAGTCTTAATCAGAAGATCATGTCACATCAGCCTGGTAACATCTTACAGGCAATCACTCCTTCCCCCTTCCTGCTGCAGAAGGTCACATAACCTCACCTCACACTGTGTTTGTAACAACCCACAAGCTCCCTCAACCCACCACACTCACACACATCAGAGGCAATAATAATCCCATGAGGAAGTCATGGTGTGGGTCCTTCTTACTGTTAAACCTTAAATATTATCTGAATGAAAAGACAACAACTGCAAAATAAAAGCCAAAATATTCACCTCCTCCCACACTGTTCAAAACACAACACAGTTAACCGAAACCTTTTACTTTTATCACACCAGGAGCTGTCCCTTTAAGAGTTGCTGTGTCACATTCTATCTCACCAGTGTCAACAATGGCTGCCACTCATTCGTATTTGCTGCATTCACCCAAATCCATCAACATCACACACTCTGCATCTGATCACGCGCTGAGACACCATTAGCAGGACCGCAGCCTGCAATATCCCACTCAACAAGAACCTGCATTTATATAGCATCCTGAATGTTCTGAGGGGTCAGTTAGCTCAGTTGGTTGGACAGCTGGTTCGTGATGCAGAGGAATGCCAACAGCGTGGTTTCAATTCCTGTACCGGCTGAGGTTATTCACAAAGACCCTGTCTTCTCACCTCTCCTGGCGTGTGGTGACCCTCAGGTTAAATCACCATCAGTCAGCTCCCCCCCCCTCAAAGGGAAGAGCAGCGAAT